>NC_137693.1:10704885-10707385 GCF_963989245.1 Nansenia antarctica | reverse complement strand
CTTAAGTGGAGTGATTGTCCCTCTCCATACTTGAGCACGCTCCCTCCTACAGCCCCATGGGAGTAATCACCATGGTATCGCCATGGTAATCAGCAGCTCACCGTCTTCTAAAGCAGACCTTGTGTTAAATCAGCCCCCCCCCCCCACCCCTTACCCACAGCAGGGAGTCAGCCCCCGCTTACCCACAGCAAGGAGGAGCAGCATCACAACAGCGATATGTTATTGTACAGCGAGCCTCGGGAGACACTTGTGCTGAGTTTGTTAGACCAGGGGAGTTATGTCTGGAGATGGAAATCAAATAATGAATGAATCTGCTTCCTGATTCTCTCCACTCCACTCAAACAGGCCTCTTGTGTACGTGAGAGATACGCCTGATCTGCTCTCTCCTGTAAATGGCACCGAAGAGAGAGAGAGAGAGAGACACACACACACACACACACACACACACACAGACACACACACACCTCTCCCTCCCACGCGAGGGAGAAAGAGAGAGAGAGACACACACACACAAACACACACACACACACCTCCACACACAATCACACACACCACCAGTATTTGTGTGAGGAACATTGACGGAGAGGTTATTCTCTTAGGAACTGATGAAGCTGAGGAGGGAGTGTCAGAGAGCCTGCCAAGGCCTAATAACATGGCCATGTGGTTGGCACTGCCAGACAGCCCTTCTTTAAAGCCAAGACTAATTCAATTCTCTTTTCTTGGCCCTTGTATCTGTACCAGGTCAATGGATAAACTTGACAGTTGGCAGGTGGCGTTCGCAGTATTATAGATAGTATATGGTAGCTACACTGCTGTACTGTACACCCCCCTAATGCCTAAAGAATTCAATTAATGTCAACTCAACTCATCTCATCTCAGTTCAGCTCAGCTCAGCTCAGCTAACTCAGCTCAACTCAACTCAACTCAACTCAACTCAACTCAACTCAACTCAACTCAGTCAGGATTGTCCCCTCAGCAGCAAAAGTCACTAGCGTTTTCAGCGTCCTACTGTAAGAGTGTGTGAAGAGACTGTGGAAAAAACCGGAAAGATTCGTAAAAAAACAATCAGAGGAGGAAGGAAGGAAGGAAGGAAGGAAGGAAGGAAGGAAGGAAGGAAGGAAGGAAGGAAGGAAGGAAGGAAGGAAGGAAGGAAGGAAGCGGAAACTCGGCTTCCGTTGTTGCTGCTCAGAGGATGCCGCTTCCCCCTGGTCGTCAATAACAACCACGGTGAATGATGGTTGTTAAACAGCCCGTCAGCAAAGTGGTCATTTTTCACTGCCTTGTTTCATATGATCAATAATCATATTACAACCTATCTAGCCAAGCCCGTGCCCTTATCCAAGGTGACTCGTGTTCCGTGATTTACTGTAATCAATAACCCATCAGAATGATTCTCCTCTCATGACTGACCAATCAATGAGCCCGATACTTTGTACTGAACATAAGGTTGACATAACACAACACAGGGGTTAGGGTTAGGGTTAGCATTAGCATAACACAACACAGGATTAAACAATAAGGGTCAGGGTTAGCTAGGGTTAGCATTACCATAACACAACACAGGATTAAACAATAAGGGTCAGGGTTAGCTAGGGTTAGCATTAGCATAACACAACACAGGGTTAAACAATAAGGGTCAGGGTTAGCTAGGGTTAGCATTACCATAACACAACACAGGATTAAACAATAAGGGTCAGGGTTAGCTAGGGTTAGCATTAGCATAACACAACACAGGGTTAAACAATAAGGGTCAGGGTTAGCTAGGGTTAGCATTAGCGTCTGTAGTGTGCCTAATTGCTTCATAAGGAGCGACTTTATGACGAGGAAGGTTTCTAATGGCTAATGATGACAGATATTGTAGTGCGTCATACATAATGCATAAGGCGACCCATAAGACAGCCAATCGCAACCACAACACTGAGTCAGGACAGGAGCGGCGACAACAGGTTGTCAGACGTCTTGTTGTTGCCATAGAGAATGACTCATGAATTGCTAATGCAGGTGTACATGGGTTGATTGTAGATGCAAAACCCAGGCAGACACAAGCACACACACACACACACACACACACACACACACACACGCGCACACACACACGCTCACAGACACACATGCATGCACAAACACACACACACACACACACACACACACATGCATAAACGCACGCACACATACACACATGCATGCACACAAACGCACACGTACGACAAACATACACACGCACGCGCATACACACACACACACGCACACACACACAAACACAGTCTGAGTGTGTGTGTGTGAGTGTGTGTGTGTGTGTGTGTTGTGTGTCTGAATATCTGAAGACAGTATCCATCTTTTGACAACGCAACTCTACTAGTCTCAGAGTTCTTCCTTTACTGAACCACGACGGCAAACAGGTCGTCGAGTCTCGTCACCAGCTACTGTCTACTTCACAGACGAGTCCCTGCAGTCACACTGTGTCAGAGGGACACTCTGAGATAGGGTGTCATCAGCACTC
>NC_137693.1:10692947-10695447 GCF_963989245.1 Nansenia antarctica | reverse complement strand
AGTCTTGTTATAGTCTTGTTCTAGTCTAGTCCGAATGTATTTTATTACATCCAATGTACACGTACGTACACAAGAGTAAACATCTTCGGTTTAGGTTGTTCAACATTGGCATTGCAGCGTCAAGATACAAAGTCACAATAATAGAATAAAGTAAAATAAACCAGGTAAGTATTAGTAAAGTCATAATAAAGTAATAGTAGAGTAATAAAGTGATAACGTGATGGTAGTAGTACTACAGTGGAATCATCGGTGGAATCAGAGAGTTTCAGTTCACAGAAGTCTGCCGGCCTTAGCCGCACAGACCACACCCCGCCACCTCCCCCAACCCACCCCCCCCCCCCCCCGGCCCTGGGCTTCAATCAGCACCCCGCTGTTCCCTGTGGACTCCAACGTGGATGTGAACTTTTGCCACCTCACCTCGGTCCAAATGAGTTCAGTGTTCCACCCATCACCAGTCAGTGGAGGATGGCTCTGCACCCTGGAGCCTGGTTCCTCTCAAGGTTTTTTCCCTGCCAGAGAGGTTAATGTAAAGTGTTACCGAAAATATCATTGTCCATTACATTTTCATGAAAACAGGAAATGTTTCCTTTAGCACACTGGCACAAGAAGGGTAAAAAAGTTAGTAGAGGACACGACCTAACTGTACAACACACATTTATGCGCGTCTATTATGTGTAGTTTATATCGTGGATATAATTGTATGGTTTATATTGTTTGTATTTTTCATGTTGTAAAGCACTTTGAGAATGTACGGGTCGACTATCATCATAAAGCTGTAATGACACTGATATTAACAATGGTGGATTGGATTATGCAGCAGTCGTTGCTCAAAGGGTTTTTACATTATAGCCGACACATTATTCCAACCGCCGTGAATACTTAGCGCGCGCACACACACACACACACACACACACACACACACACATACAGTACACACACACTCACTAAGGTGATCCCTCTGTAGCCATGATGGGGCAGGACATTAGCTGACATCAAGCTAAGCACCCATCACTTCCAAGCTAAGTCTGTGACACTAATGTTCAGAGTAGGTCACACATGCACACATGCACACATGCACACACGCACACACACACACACAGACACACAGACACACACACACGCACACGCACACGCACACAGACACACACACACACACACACACACACACACACACAGACAGACAGACAGACACACACACACACACACACAGACACACAGACACACAGACACACAGACACACACACACACAGTTCAAGATGGCTGTGGGAGTTGTCCCTACAATCAGAAAAGGCTTCTTCAAAGGGTTTCTCCTCCTCCAGTGAAATGCTGTAGAGCCCTTTTTTGGGGGGGGAGTGAGTGTATGGTACCTAAATCCAATACAGTCTCTTAAGTGGTTTTCTGTCATACTATTTCATGCCTTCCATCTTGTCCTCCTTCACTTCAGAATGTGCTGTGCAGTCAGGGTTGAAGGGAAGAACGAACGCTCCGGGCAAGTCTCTGGCTCTTTTCTACCTGTTCCATACGGCACTGAGCATTTCTTTACCTGTCATGTACCGCGGTGTGTTTGCCCTAAATCAATCCCATGTGACATGATTGATAGGACCTGTCACACAACCTCTTCACCTAAAACCAACTTTTCTTCTGTTGTTCACTGAACAATTAAATGGTAAGGAAACAGCTTGATAAAGTATCTTGCGATGGTACTGACTCTGTATGCGAGTGCCCCCGAAAATAGTATGTTTTTTGAAATAGTATGTTTTTAAAATAGTATGTTTTAAAAATAGTATGTTTTTAAAACAATATGTTTTTCGGGCATTCAAACTTGATCATTTGTGTGAGTGATCTGAGACTAAAGGCTTTGTTTGGAATAGTTAGTCTCTGAGGTAAAATCTGCGTTCACAGTGTAGTACGCTTCATACAATTTGATTAAGTAAATTTGCTAGTATTGATCCGGGGTATTGACGTGCTAACAGTAACAAGTGAATCTAAATGAACGAAGGTTAATTGATATGACTATGTGTCACCACATGCCGATGTTGAATGATGAATAAAGGCTGTGTATGCTGAGAGACTGAGGTACGTTCATTGATTTAGATTTTTAAAAAAGAGTAATGATTTTTTTAGGCAATAGACGTCAGCATATACTCTCTCTCTTCTCTCTCTCTCTCTCTATTCTCTCTCTCTCTCTTCCTCCTTCTGTACCGCTCACTCTCCCTCTCCCCCACTTTCTTCCCCTCTCTCCTCCCCCCACTCCCTCTCCCTCCCTCCCTCTCTCTCAAGACTGTTTTCATTCATTTTCATTCATTGTTTCCTTGAATCCTGGAAGTGCAGATTTTTTTCTCCTTCAGATATGAAGCATGTTCCCGCAATTACAGTGGGGTGAAAAAATGTGGGCACCCCAAGTCAAAAGTTTTCTTGGTCTTCCAGATCTTGCTTTGACTTCAATTGTTCCATTTATTTTCCATTTTCTGATGATGTTTCTGACAGTGGAAATGGGTAG
>NC_137693.1:10665447-10687947 GCF_963989245.1 Nansenia antarctica | reverse complement strand
ACCCTACTAACACAAAAATGGTTAAATAAAGCAATTCGGTCCGTTTTTGGTGGGCTGCATATTTCCATACAATAAGCCAAGCATGCCATTCAACAAGCCATTCAGATTGGCTGGGTTTTGCTACGTCAAATTAGCCCTCATTACAATGATATTATATGTCGTTGAGGGAATACCCCCCTGGGGCAATTGCTGAGAATAGAAATAGCGGCCATTGTAAAGTTGACTTTGTCAAGGGAAATGCGCAACAATGTGTTGGCTTAGGTCTAGTAGAGGGGCGTGGAGAGAAACAGAAACAACAAACGAATTTGCATTTTCACAAGAAAACAACTTGTCGAGAAACAGAGTAGTGGAGAGGCACGCTAGAATTATTTTAGATTCAAAAACGGAGTGGTATTTTCAACAATACCTGACATTTTCAACAACACTGACATGTTATGGGGCCCCCAGAGATTACATTAACTTGTGGAAAGAGAGCATAATATGACTAGTTTAACATCTCCAATGTCTCCGCAAACTGTGTGCAGGTAGGAATGTGCATTTAGTAACGCAGTGTCTTTCCTCCAAAATGTGAAATGAAATTGACTTGAAAAACTGAAAATAAAGATGTGGAAAATGTGATTAATTATCATAAGCATCATAGTCTGGTTGAAAAGCAGGTTTAAGATCAGGCCCTGTTAAAGCAGGCCATGTCACTTGCAAATAGTATACAGGATTACTATACAGGATGTCAACTAATAAGTCTGGTGCTCTAGTCACAAGAGGAATCTTGGTTGCCATTAGTAACATGTTGGTTGCAATCAACCCGCAGGAACCAAGATGAACAACAGAAACATGTTAAGGACGTGTGTGTGTGTGTGTGTGTGAGTTTGTGTGTGTTTGGGTGAAGACAAACATACTGACAAAACCATGGGATCATCTATTAATAATAGTAATAATAATAATAATAATAATAATAATAATAATAATAATAATACTTTATTTGTATAGCGCTTTTCCTGCAAAAGTGCTCCAATCATTATATAATCATAATTTAATTATTTAGTCATTTAAAGGCAATATTAAAAATATGTTTTTAGTCTTGACTTGAACATATTTGCTGAGGTTGCATCCCCTAATGTAAACTGGCAGTGCATTCCACAATTTGGGTGCCTAAAATGAGAATGCAGCCTCACCAAATCTCTTCTTTTGTACATAGTGGTACACAGAGAAAACCAGCGTCAGAAGACCTGAGAGCTCTATTGGTCTGATATGCTAGCTGATAAAAGGTCTTTCAGATATTCTGGTGCTATGCCAGTGAGAGCTTTATAAAAAACAAAAATTACACACACACACACACACACACACAAACTCACACACACACACACACACACACACACACACACACTCACACACACTCACACACACACACACACACACACACACACACACAACCTCACACACACACAAACTCACACACACAAACACACACACACAAACTCACACACACACAGTCCAGTGTGTGTCCAGTACCATAGGTGACAGCTCAATCACAGGAGCTGAAGCACCACCCAGCAGGTGACAGCAGGTGACAGGAAGGACACCAGTGATATTTGTGTGACGGTCACGTCACGGTGAGAGTCTGGCTGTTCCAGAATGTCTGTGTCACTCTGCCACGTCTGTCTGGTGGAGGAGGAGGAGGCTGAACAGAGCTGTGGAAAGGTCAGCTGCAAGCCCCCCATCATGTTATCATGGTCTCTCTCTCTCTCTCTCTCTCTCTCTCTCTCTCTCTCTCTCTCTCTCTCTCTCTCTCTCTCTCTCTCTCTCTTTCTCTCTTTCTCTCTCTCTCTCTCACCTGCCATGTAGATCACTTCGGAAAATAGAAACCTGAGTGCTGACAAGTTGCGGTTCATGAACTGGAGAGACAGACTAGCTGATACTGTCATAATACACACATCTGCAAGTACCACTCTATTGGTATTGTCTGACCAACTACTGGTATTGCCTGACTTATGATGAGTTAATACTAATATTGGGTAGGGCCTCCCTTTGCTCTCAAAACAGCCTCAATTATTCGTGGCATTGATTCCACAAGACTTTGGAAATATTCCTTTGAGATTCTGCATTCAAGCAATGATTGATTTCTATTAACTGGCCCAAAGTGTGCCAAGAAAACATTCCCCACACCATTACACAACCTGAATGAATGAAGTGAGATGTATATATATATATATATATATATATATATATATATATATATATATATATATATATATATATATAATGTTGTGACACATTGTGTTACAATGTTGTGACGCATTTTGTAATCCCCATGACAATCTAATTGAAAACCTTGCACAGTGAGGAGTCATCCTACCATAATTCATCTGAGAGGAGAAGAGAGATGGAGGAGAGGAGAGGAAGGGAGAGACAGAGGAGAGGAGGAGAAAGAAGAGAGGAGGGGAGAGACGGAGGAGAGGAGGGGACAGACAGAGGAGAGGAGGGGAAAGAGGAGCAGAGGAGAGAGAGGAGGAGAGCAAGGCAGAGACAGAGGAGAGGAAAGAGGAAAGGAGGGGAGAGACTAAGGAGAGGAAGGAGAGGAGGAGGGGAGATAGAGGAGAGGCGGAGAGAGGGAGGGAGGAAAGACAAGGGGAGGGGAGAGATAGGGAGGAGAGGAGGGGAGATGGGGGAGAGGAGGAGAGAGACGGAGAGGAGGAGAGGAGGGGAGATGGAGGAGAGGAGGGGAGATGGAGGAGAGGAGGAGAGAGACGGAGGAGGGGAGTGGAGAGAGGGAGGGCGTGAGGAGGGCCTTGCTCTGCCTGCCTGGGTGTATAACAGCCATGTGCGGGGCTGCTGATAAGGAATGGGCTAGAGCTGTCATCGGTCATGGGAGGCGGAGCAGAGACCGTGTATTCCTGTCAGGTCCCTGGAGCCAGAGTCTGGTTCACTCTCTCCATCCCTACCCCCCCCCCCCCCCCCCAAACACACACACACACACACACTCCACCCAGAGGTGAAGGGATAACACCATAACACCCTCCCCGCTGCCCCGCCACGACTCCCTCCCTCCAACCCCCCTCATCTATTACCATATCTCTCTCTCTTTCTCTCTCTCTCTCTCTCTCCCTCAGAATCGAACATGCATGAATGCCTGAATATTTAACCCACTTCTTCCCCTTCTATCAAGACCACGTTGTCTGTACGTTGTGTGTGTACTGACTGAATAAAGTGGAGTAAAATGGATTTGAATTTCAATTCAATGAGCTTCATTGGCTTGATAAGACATTCTCTCTCCCCCTCCCTCTCTCCCCCTCTCTCTCTCTCTCCCCCCAGGCACAGCTCTGCCTCTGAGGGACTAGAACAGACAGAGAGTCAGAATTCACATTAACCTTTAAATGCTAAAAATCAATGCCCCATTGTTAATTTGTGCTAATTCGCCTCTAATTAGTTTTACAACATTTTTTTTTTCACCCCTTAATTTCAATGTCCTTTTTTTTCCCCTCCCCCTGCTCCCAGTTCATTAAAACATATGGCAGTTTTATTGACCGTGTGACTTGAATCCCGCCTAGTTACAGCTCCCCTTGACGACGCCTTACTGGCTAGATGACGATGCCTTTTACTGGCTAGATGACGAAGCTTTACTGACTGGTTGGTGCAGCTGTGGCTCAGGAAGTAGAGAGAACCAGCGGTTCGGTGGTTCGATCCCTGGCTGACCATGGGTCGAGGTGTCCTTGGGCAAGACACCCAAATTGAACCCCAAATTGCTCCCAATTCCTTGCATGGTAGCTTGGCAACATTGGTGTGTAAATGGGTGAATGAGAGGCCATTGTAAAGTGCTTTGGAATAAGGCTCAGTCCATTTACCTTCTATCCCTGATGAGGCCTTACTGGCTACTCTCTCCTGCAGACAGCAGATACAGTCTCATCTAGAGGCCGATGTTTTGACAGACAATGGAGATAATTAAGAAAAAGAACAACTGTCCATGTCAGTTTCATACTTATATTTTGGCAGTCTTTACAAAAACTCTCTACAAAAGGTTTGTAAGAGTTGAACTTTTCACAGTTCGTTTGTCCGTTTTAGCCAATTCGAAAAGACGGTTCTGCAATGTGATACAGTTTTATTCTATCACGAGAGGAATGACCCCTGACCCCTAGAACGTCGTCAGAAGCAGGAGGCCAGAAGAGCCCTGGGGAGAGGCTGTGCACTGTGACCCACAGGACCGGAAGTAAAGAAGGAACTGTCTGGTGTCTCTAATATCTGGTGGATAACCTGTCTGATGTCTATAATATCTGGTGGATAACCTGTCTGATGTCTATAATATCTGGTGGATAACCTGTCTGCTGTCTCTAATATCTGGTGGATAACCTGTCTGCTGTCTATAATATCTGGTGGATAACCTGTCTGGTGTGTATAATATCTGCCTGGTGTATAACCTGTCTGGTGGATAACCTGTCTGCTGTCTATAATATCTGGTGTATAATATCTGCTGTCTATAATATCTGGTGTATAACCTGTCTTGTCTTACCTGCACTAATGCCACCTTATCTTGTAACATGCCTATTTTTTTCGTGTCTCTTATGTCCTGTACTACTGACACTTTTATCTTGAATTATGCTTGAATCACTATGCCCTATGTCTTGTGCTGCAATGCAATGTCAGGATCCGAAGCCTAAGAATTTTACTCTGTTACACTTGTGTAAAACTTCCATCAACTACGGGCCTCCCAAGACACTTGGGAAGGGGAAGTTAAGGCTGTGTGAACTCCACACCACAGTAAATGGACTGCATTTATATAGAGCCTTATTCCATAGCGCTTTACGATGGCCTCTCATTCACACACACACACACACACACACACACACACACACACACAATGGCAGCAAGCTACCATGCAAAGTGCCGGCCCGCTCATTGGGAGCAATTTGGCATTCGGTGTCTTGCCCAAGGTCACCTCGACAGTAGGAGCTGTCGACAACATTGTGATCATTAGATCATTGTGATCATTAGACACCGGCTCTAGCACCTGTACCACAGCCTCCCTGTCATGTCTGTTTTGGAGACATGGAGGAGCCTAATGACCATGTGATCCGTATAGGTAATAAAGCAACCGCTGTTGCCATGGTTGTGATTAATGTTAAGATTCATGTTTCAAGTGGTAGACGCCAGGTTCTATAGACAAACTCTCTGCCTCACTCAGGGATTATTTTTTTAACTCCGCAAGGGAAGGAGATTCTAAAGTTATATTGTATGGAAGGTTGCTGCCGATCTTACATATTGAAATTGTCAGAGGGACAGTCTGTAGTGGATAGCTCTTATGGACGACTCAGAGACAAACACTTTAAATACAAAGGAGTAGTCCTTACTTGCAAAGGTTCAGTACACACGTAAGCAGTCAGCAGGCAGATAATCCAGCAGGGCTAAGCAGAGCAGGGTTCGGTACACACCGGTAATCAAAGACGCAGGTCGGCATATAATCCGACGGAGACGGAAAAAGGCAGGGGTCAAAAAAACACACAGAGATCAAACACTAGGAAAACAGAACAGTAGGAGATTGCTGGGACGTGTTGACACGGAGGCACAACAGATGAAGTGGCAACGAGACAGGGGAACACACAGACTATATACACAGGGAAGGATAATGAGGAAGAGGTGAAACCAATCAGGACAAGGGTAGACACTACCCAGGTGTCACGTAAACACACAAGGTCAGGTGGCGATGTGACAGGAACGAAAGACAACGAGAGTAAAACTAAAGTCAACAGGAAGCCAAAAACTAATTGCATAGAACAAAGGCAAACAAAACTAACCAACAGGATGATACGTGACAATCTATTTTTCTGATCGCCTAGGCCAGCATGTTTCAAGTTTATTGTTACGTCACAATACACTCTTTAAGAGAGTAACATTCTGAGGCTTTGGTTCCTGACATTGCAGCACAAGACAATAATAATAATAATAATAATAATAATAATAATAATAACTTAATTAATTAATTTAATAGGCAATAGGCATAATATTCAGGATAATAAAACAAGTGGCAATAGTACAGGACATCAGTGACAAATAAGATTTACAATTAGCACTATCTGGCAATTTGTAGATAATAAGGCACTAGGCATAATTCAATAAAAAATGAACAGCACCTCTGTTTCCATGGAACGATGTCATTGGGGTGTATCTGTACTGGGTTTTGTGTGTGAAATAAACAGGAAACAAACAGGAAGTCCTAAATAGGCACGCTCATGAAAGGCCACCAGTAGGTGTGCAGGACTGGTTTCTTAACACTGTGCATCTTATCGATGCTTGAGGGATGAATAGATTAGAATCTGTTTATGCGGTCCTGCTGAGTCTGCCTACACTAACTGTAGGAGGTCCAGAAAGGTCGACATGAAAGGGTAATGACTGGGAACGTAGGCGGAACACTCCGACGCACGACTCAAGAGATCGAAACTTAAAATTCAAAAGAATAATCTTTACTTCCAGAGAGAGAGAAGGTTTGATACACAGCTAGGCAGTCAATAGGTAAAAAAACAGATAATCCAGTAAGGGGTTGGCAAGGCAGGGTTCGGCACACAGGAAAATAATCCGAAAACTCAAGAGGCATATGAAGCCACGTTGCTGTGCACAGAAAGACTATTTTATGAGTATGAGAATGGATTAAAAATGGGTGTACATATTTACCCAACACAACATACATACTTCTTTCAGTACAAACACTTTTAACATTTCTGTAATCTATTACACTTCTGAACACGAGTCTGACACACAACGGTTACATACCCAGCTTTTCCAGCGCATCTTTGTAGAGACGCCACACTGAGGCTTTGGTGACATCTGAAGGCAACAACTTTGCACTCAAGTCCCGGTGACCAGGGGTGACCAGGGGTGACCAGGGGTGACCAGGGGTGACCAGGGGTGACCAGGGGTGACCAGGGGTGACCAGGGGTGACCAGGGCTGACCAGGGCTGACCAGGGGTGACCAGGGGTGACCAGGGGTGACCAGGGGTGTCGCCAGGCAGGACGATGGTGTGATCCTCTGCATACACTGCAAAAAGTCAGCTCTCAAAAACAAGGGAAAAAAGCAATAAAGTAGATTAAGCTAAATGATCTGCCAACAGAAGAGGAACATTTTACTTGCCAAGATTTTTTAAAACAAGAGATCTTAAAACTAGTGCAATCAGACAAAAAACAAGTATATACCCAGCTAGCAGGGAATGTTCCCACAACATTGGCTAACATTCCCTACAAGTTCTGGTAATGTTTTAAAGAAAACGTTTTCATCTAATGTTCAAAGAGCATTTTAAGGATGTTTACCATTTCAAATAATGTTCCTATAACGTTAAATGTTAACAAAGGAAGAACGTTTTAGGTGCAACATTCTGTGGATGTTTTGGGGACATTGTTTAGGTAACAGATTATAGAATGTTCTTTTATAAAATGTTCCCACAATGTTACATGATGACAAAGAATGGACATTTTCAAAGCAACATTCGGATAATGTTTTCAGGATGTTATTGATGCCTCAGATCACAAAACGTTTTTTCTAGAATGTTCCTGTAATGTGATATGTAAACAAAGGAAGAACGTTTTACCTGCAACATTCCAAGGATGTTTTGAGAACATAAGGTGTAATGTTCTAGCAATATTGTCAACTCACATTTTAAGAAGGTTATTACCGAACATTATCCTAAAACATTCTGGGAACTTCCCACTGAAAACGTTTTCAAGAACATTAGGGCATAATGTTCTAGCAATGCTGTCACTTAACATTTTAAGAAGGTTATCACACAACATTTAAAAAATGTTTTAGAGAACGTTATCCTAGAACATTCTGGGAACTTAAAGAAAACTTCCCGCTGAAAACATTACGAGAACGTTCTAGGTAACATTCTTTGAACATTTTTAGAACCAAAAATTGCAAGCTGGGTACTGCCTTAGTTAATTTAAGATTTATCTTACTTAGATGTACTTTTTGCAGTGTAGTCTCTGAGGAACTGTACAACTCTTTTGATGTCTGTCAAGGAGATGGCAACAGGGAACGTCAGAAAAACAAATAAACAAATGCAGATCAAAAACCGGAAACACAAACTAAATACACAGGAAGTGATCAACAGAACAGGTGAATCCAATATGGGAGGAGTAGACAACAATACAGGCGGGAAACACACAAGGGCAGGTAGCAAAATGACATAAATGAAAAACAAAAAATAAACAGGAAACAATAAAGAAAAACCGTGAAATAAAAACAAAGAACACCAATGAACTGGACGACACGTCACAGGAAGTCTTGTTTTGAGTCAATTTGATCTGAGAGGAAAAATCTACTTCCTCTAAAACATTTCCCCTAGTCACTAGTCCCAGGAGGGCCTTTAACCACAGCTCGCTATGCCCTCTTATCCTGAAGGTCAGAGTTGTGTGTGTGTGTGTGTGTGTGTGTGTGTGTGTGTGTGTGTGTGTGTGTGTGTGTGTGTGTGTGTGTGTGTGTGTGTGTGTGTGTGTGTGTGTGTGTGAGTTTGCGTGCGTGTGTGTGAGTTTGTGTGTGTGTGTGTGTGTGTGTGTTTGTGTGAGTTTGTGTGTGTGTGTGTGTGTGTGTGTGTGTGTGAGTTTGTGTGTGTGTGTGTGTGCGAGTGTGTGTGTGTGTGTGTGTGTGTTTGTGTGTGTGTGTGTGTGTGTGTGTGTGTGTTTGTGAGTTTGTGTGTGTGTGTGTGTGAGTTTGTGTGTGTGTGTGTGTGTGTGTGTTTGTGTGTGTTTGTGTGCATGTGTGTGTGTGTGTGTGTGTGTGTGTGTGTGTGTGTGCATGTGTGTGTGTGTGTGTGTGTGCATGTGTGTGTGTGTGTGTGTTTGTGTGACATTGGCGGGGTCCTGAACAGGTGTCTATAATTGGCCAGTGAGAGTGGTGCCTCAGCTGTGAGAGGGTGGCCTAATGAGAAAGGAGGAGGAGGAGGAGGACAAGTTGAAGAGCGCTACACAGGAGAGGGAGTGACAGAGGGTCGCGGGTGACGGGAGGGTCACCATCATTCATCTGAGTGGCAGAGAGCGAGGACAGGACTGTCAGAATGAGAGGATGAGAGGGAGGGGAAGGAGAGGGGAAGAGAGAGAGAGAAAGAGAGACAGAGACAGAGTTTGTGAGACTGGGGGTCACCATCATTCATCTGAGTGGCTATAGAGAGCGGGGACGGCCGGGACTGTCAGAATGAGAAGGAGGGAAGGAGAGAGAGAGAGAGAGAGGGGGGGGGGGGGGGGGGGGGGGTGACACTGTGTAGATTATGGGCAGCAGTGGAGACACTCAGAGATGGATGTTGCTGGATAAGCCACTGCATAAAGAACTGTTTCACTAAGTAAGTCAACACTGCTACCGGTGACCCGACTGACTGTGCTGCATGTCACTTTCACCTTTCAAAGTGTCATTGTCATATTCTATGTACCGGTATGAGTGCTGGTGGCCTGTCCTCCCATTTCTACCTCCACCAGCCTCCACTGTATTTTCATATGCACTGGTCCTGGAGGAGACTAGAGTGTATTGCAGTACAATGAGACACTAACGGGCCAGCTCTTCTCTTCATTGATTGATTGATGTATTTTTATTTGAGATTTAGAATGAACACACAGCGTAAGATGTCTCCAGTCTCCAGAGGAAAGCACATGAAAGCATGACTAAAAGTAATCATTTGCAATGTGGTCCTGGCTGATGAAATGTACAGCAACAGACATGGATACAAACAGGAAAAACACACAGTAGACATCATTATGTAATTGTATTGAGTATACGGTGTGGGGAATAAGTATTCATCACATCAACGTGTTGAATAAGTATTCAACGCATCAACACATTTTTTTATTCCACATATTTCCATTGCAGCCATTCACATGAAATTGTATTAAATCAATACAACTACCCAGCTAAAAAGATTGTGACACTCCAATCAATAAAAAAGCTATGTGCAATAAAAGTTTTGGAGAAGCGCGTAGATAACGAGGAGAATGTAGTCTGGGGCTGTTTCTCTCTCAGTTCCACATGGAACTGGTGGAATACAAATTATCAAAGGGTAGATGATGCTTGAAAAATGTTGTCTGTTGTCATCCACCAGGAGGATGAGGATGAGATGCAGGTGGATCTTCCAGCAACACAACAATTCAAAGCTTACTGCAAAGGAGACTCTCAATTGGTTTAAGAGGAGAAAATTAAAGTGTTGGCCTGGCCTAGTCAATCACCAGACTTAAATCCAATGGAACATTTGTAACAGCAGCTGGCGAAAGCGGGAACAAGTCAGCTTTGAACAACCAATGAAAATGTTCTGACTTTTATTCTGATTATTCTTATTCTGATGTTGAAAATCAATGACACACTTGCTAGTCAAAGCAAAATATTGCAATGTAATGGATTCAGTGAGTAATCCCCACTACTACCTAGTTAACTATAACACTACTTTACATTGTTAGCAAAGCCTGAATCCAGTGCATTGCAATATTTGGGCTTGACCAGCGAGTGTGTCATTGATTTTCAACAACGTTGACATTTATTTACATTTTTTCAGAATAAAAGTCAGAACATTTTGGTCAGTTGCCGACTTGTTCCTGCTTTCGCCAGCTGCTGTCACATTGGAAGGAACTGAAGATCAAGATTCACCAGCGGGCCCCCTGGAATCTTCAAGATTTAACACTACAACAGCTGTGTCTATTTCACCTACTAGTAGAGCCGCCTTGGGGGTCAAATAGACCCCCTTTTTAGAATGTAAATCTGCTATTTACACACAGAGATCACTAGATCTAGATCGCTTATTTTTTAGCCTGCCTCCTACACAGAAAAACTGCAAAACAGCTTTATACTATCTTGTGTGCATGCGCATGAGCATGTGTGCATTTGGCACCCACGTTTGGCATGTCTGTGTGTGTTGTGACACTGCTGATGTTTCCAGTGTCTGTGTGTGTGTTGTGACACTGCTGGGGTTTCCAGTGTTAAAGTCTGTTGTGACACTGCTGGGGTCTCCAGTGTTAAAGTGTGTTGTGACACTGCTGAGATTTCCAGTGTTGAAGTGTGTTGTGCTTGTGACACTGCTGGGGTTTCCAGTGTCTGTGTGTGTTGTGACACTGCTGAGGTTTCCAGTGTTAAAGTCTGTTGTGACACCGCCGAGGTTTCCAATGTTAAAATGTATTGAAAACCCACTGAGAATCTGCTGTGACTGTCATCCTTTCCCTTTCATCCGGGGGCTGTTTGTGCTCGATCCTGTCACCATGAATGCATGACAACAGCACCGCCTCAACAGCACAGAGTCCTGTAGGTGCGACTAGAAATGCGACAAGAAATTGGAAGGAACTGAAGATCAAGATTCACCAGCGGGCCCCCTGGAATCTTCAAGATTTAACACTACAACAGCTGTGTCTATTTCACCTACTAGTAGAGCCGCCTTGGGGGTCAAATAGACCCCCTTTTTAGAATGTAAATCTGCTATTTACACACAGAGATCACTAGATCTAGATCGCTTATTTTTTAGCCTGCCTCCTACACAGAAAAACTGCAAAACAGCTTTATACTATCTTGTGTGCATGCGCATGAGCATGTGTGCATTTGGCACCCACGTTTGGCATGTCTGTGTGTGTTGTGACACTGCTGATGTTTCCAGTGTCTGTGTGTGTGTTGTGACACTGCTGGGGTTTCCAGTGTTAAAGTCTGTTGTGACACTGCTGGGGTCTCCAGTGTTAAAGTGTGTTGTGACACTGCTGAGATTTCCAGTGTTGAAGTGTGTTGTGCTTGTGACACTGCTGGGGTTTCCAGTGTCTGTGTGTGTTGTGACACTGCTGAGGTTTCCAGTGTTAAAGTCTGTTGTGACACCGCCGAGGTTTCCAATGTTAAAATGTATTGAAAACCCACTGAGAATCTGCTGTGACTGTCATCCTTTCCCTTTCATCCGGGGGCTGTTTGTGCTCGATCCTGTCACCATGAATGCATGACAACAGCACCGCCTCAACAGCACAGAGTCCTGTAGGTGCGACTAGAAATGCGACAAGAAATCAAATCAAAAGTTTATTCATCATGCATAGGATACAGCCGTAGGCGGTGTTAATGAAACCCTGAGGACAAGCTAGCTCCTCCATCGTGTCGACGAAGTGATAATAATAAAAACAATATTCACGATGACAATGATGCGGCGTTGATAGGATGCGCGATAATACAACAGCTATTCCTCACTCCTACGAGGGGGAGCGGGCTGTTCTGCACGGCGTCTTGTTACTCCCTGGTTTTGATTGCGCCTTGGTGTCGGGGGGACCTACACCAAAAAAAAAAAAAAAAAAGTATTGAATTTTCGATGTCTACCTCGAAAGTCTGAGTTGGTTGAAAAATGACGTCTTTAGGATTGTCACCTTGTTTCGGATCTGGCTGTCTGGATCTGGGCTTGTGCGGAGGAACACAGATTCGAGGGGATTAATCTTTCCTTATGGGGCGCTTTATCAGCATGAAAGTTCAGACAACAACTAGGGAAAATAAATGTGTATGTATTGTTTGTTTTTTTTAGAACGTCTTTGTTTGGTTTTTGACAACAACAATAAATAAACATGGTGAAATAAGTCGCTGCCTTGTCTGGAACTCTCAACAGTCTGGTCTGGAACTCTCAACAGTCTGAGGGCCAGAGAGGAGAGGAGTTCTTACTGGTTTCTGTGGGACACTAGTCAGGGGAGTATGGGGGAGGTAGAAATCAGAGGACGGGCTCATTGTAATGCATGAAACAGAATGAGGAATGGTATTTGATACCATTCCTGACCGTTCCTCATTCCGTTCCATGCATTACAATGAGCCCGTCCTCTGATTTCTACTTCCACCAGCCTCCCCTGGTACTTCAATACTGCATTACTGTCACTACTAAGGTAAAACAGTTTGGAAAACGAATGTTTTTTTTTTTACCAATTTGAATCATCCCTTTAATATTGTATCCCTCCTCTAACCTGTTCATGTTAGGATGTACTAGTAGTATTCTGTTTACTGTCCCTTCCGATTAAAGCCCTTTACAAAAGCCTGCATAAACATTGTTCTTTTACATAATGTGTTAGTGGTTTTACTTAGCAATGGCTTAGCAACCATTACCATGCATACATATGCTGGCCTGGCAAATGCAGTATGTGTAATGCCTGACTTGGTAATTCATTTAATAATGATTTATTCATACCAACTACTGCATTAAGAGCGTCTACACTACAGGAACCTACAGGATGTTCACTTGAGGTGTTCCTGAAGTCATTATGAATGATGCTATGATTGTCTGCAGGATATGAATTAATATTACATTTTTTATATATACTGTATGAATTATATTAATATTATTAATACATATTAAGGACGGCTGGAGTTTTGCGTTGCACATGTGCTGTTAGTTCTACTAACTTTTCAATAACTCTGGAACCATAGTATCATGACTTATTAATCTCAATGCTCTCTGTCTTCCTCCTGCTGTGTGTGTGTGTGTGTGTGTGTGTGTGTGTGTGTGTGTGTGTGTGTGTGTGTGTGTGTGAGTGTGTGTGTGTGTGTGTGTGTGTGTATGTATGCGTGTGTGTGTGTGTGTGTGTGTGTGTGTGTGTGTGCGCGTGTGTGTGTGTGCGTGTGCGTGTGCGTGTGTGGGAGTGTGTCTGCGTCCATGTATGCGTGCAGGCACGTGTGTGTTAATATGAAATAAGATCATTATTAAGTTAACCTCACAATAACTGTTCCAGAAAATGAGTCATTTCTCAGGCCTGACTGGTGTTAATTACAGAGAACACACCTTGGCCGTCCCTCTAGAGCGAACGAGACAATTAAAGAATAGTATTTCTCCCTTAATGAAGTAGGCCACGGGGTAATTGCATGACTCAATTAAGGCCACAGTACAAAAACGCGCTGGGGCGGAAATTATGTCCATATGCATATGAATGAACCAGGAGAACAGATGTTGATGGGAATTGAAAAGATGCGCAGAGCTTTTTGTTGAAACGTCGACTTTACTGGCGGGACACAATGATATTCTTTTGACACCGTCCTTCATTTTAGATGATAGTGGCGCTGGGGTAAATTGGATTTCTGTGCAGGAGATGCACTCGGGGTATTACGGAGATATGCCACCACCACCGTTTACTAAAGGACCTATTTCACTGGGTTTGGATTAGGAACAAAGTCAAAGCTTGAGGCGTCACATGTAGTTTTTTAAATTTGTTGTCTACCAAAGCATGTTATGGTATTATACAGATTAAAAAATGTAATCATGTGCGAGGCGGTTATTCTTTTGGTTTGGTTTAATTGAGTTGGAAACATGAAAGATATCAGCCTTTCATGAATGTCTCTTGTTATATGCTTGCGCTGGTTCTACCGTACATGCGTATTGTTGGATTGTGAATGACTTGCTTGGATTTTCCGTGAATGGATTATGATTGTATGCTCATGCAGGACCAATTAAACCCTATCTCCCACCTGGCTTTGATATTATTTCATTGTGCTCTATTAAGGCCTGACTCAACGGCTCTTCTGATTGGTCCTTACCTCACAATGGCTCGTATGGATTGCGATATATTAATTTCCTCTGCACCCGAGGAGGCTGGTGGAGGTAGAAAGCGGAGGACAGGCTCATTGTAATGCATGGAATGGAACGAGGAATGGTATCACACGACTGAATGATGGTCTAGTGTCAAATAATAATAATCAAATAAAAACGAATCCTTCCTCCTTCTAGCATTGTGACTGCCACTGGCTCCTGGTCCGAGCATAGATTTGTTTTTCTTATGATGACTGATGTTTGGATGATTACTTTACTACTCACTTACATTAGACACATGTACAGGTAGTACGTCGCTTTGAATAAAGGTGTCTGCTAAATGTCAAAAATGTAATGTGTTATGTCTCATGCTGTTATTGAAGCAATTGCTTTTGTGTATGTTACGGTATTGGTTCAATGAATTCAATGAATATAAAACATTATTATCCATAAACTCCCATACTAGCTTGCATCCCTTATCACCTGGGCTTTCAAACTTTCAAAACACTTTCAAAACACATTCAAAACCCCAGCTCCAGTATTTTTAATCTGGGTCAGAATGACCCGGATTATTTTTTTACCATCCAGGATCAGATGTATATGGTAGATTTTGAGTACTATGAATGAATGAATGGTCTTTATTGTCATTAATACAGTACAGGTACCATACAACGAAATTTAGGAGGGGGGGCTCCCCTGGTGCTTGGAAAAAAATACAAAAAACAAGAAGGGAAAAGAGCTGGTTTACATAAATAAAGGCTATATACACTATCCACTATACTATACTACTATACTATACAATAAAACACTGTGCTGTACTCTATGCTATGCTATACATATCCTAACATTTCCTATCTCTGAACCTTATGTACACAAGGGTTGTCATATTGCACATAGTATTATTGCACATTAATTTAAAGTGTCGCAGTTTGCAGGTTTGAAATGTTCACAGTTGTATTTCAATATTGCACTTATGATTACAATCTAGTAGCTGCCATCAAATTGTCTAGATTGTCCAGGGCCTAGAACCTAGGTCTTTGCTGTGTTCAAAGCCTGAATGGCCCTAGGGTAGAAGCTGAGCTTCAGTCTATTTGTCCTTGCGGACATGGTCCTGAACCGCCTGCCTGAGGGCAGCCGAACAAAGTGTTCGTTCCCAGGGTGGGATGGGTCCCTGGAGATCTTGGAGGCCTACTATAGGGGAAATCAGCCAGCTCTATCTGATCCTGTATTTTTTATTTTTTTTTTACATCTGGATCATTCTGATCTAGATTAAAACAAGATTTGACATACTGGGCCCTGGAGATCTAGTACTTCAGATGCAGCCTCGGGATTGGTTAGTTCATATCCACGTGTCTCTGGATTGGTTAGTCCTGGAGATCCCACACGTCTCCTCCTGAGCTGGTTGGAGCTGCCTTTAGTTCTGTTGCTCCTCTGTCATGGAATGACCTGCAGGACACACAAGACTTGATGCTTTAGTTTCATTGGGCCGATTCAGGAGCTTGATGAAGGAAGAATGCTCAGGTTATCACTGATTGTATCTATTGTCTGTGGAAATTGATTGTCCTCTACGAATGATTATGATTGACTATGTATGATTCTGGGTCTCGATCTAACGATGGCCGATGTGTTCATGTTCTCTGTAATCAGGGCAGAGCGTTATCCAGCCCATCCTCATGTACTGTTCCTCCTGCTTCTTCAACATGCTCGCAGTCATCAACCCCAGGCCAAACTCACACGCATCACCAACACTGCTGCCAGGATAACTGGACTCCCCACACCCAACCTCATAGCACTAAACAACAGGGCCATCTCACGCATCGCAACCACAATAGAACAGGACATCACCCACCCACTCAATCTATACCTCGCCCCACTGCCATCCGGGCGTAGGTACAGAACACTAAGGGCTCGCTTTGGCAAAAGCCTGATCCCCGCAGCCATTGTTCCCTTAAATAATAGACCGCGCTGAGTGTGTGTACTTATGTATCTGACATGTGTAGTACTGTCTGTTAGGGTTAGGGGGTTGTCTGTGTTATACAGTGTTGTATGTATATGTATACTGTACAGTGGTGTTAAAATGAATTTCCCCCTGGGGACAATAAATCTAATGTAATCTAATCTAATCTAATCTAATGGAATGTAATCTAATCTAATGTAATCTAATCTAACGCTGGTAAAAGAGACCCAAGTCTCAAAGGAACTCAACCTGAATAAATAAATAGAGGATTAATAAAAACACAAATAAACGGGTGTCCTCTTTCCTCAATGTAGGCCATCGATGACTCTATGGTGTGTATGAGTGTGTGTGTGTGTGTGTGTGTGTGTGTGTGTGTGTGTGTGTGTGTGTGTGTGTGGGCCGTGGGGGGTGGGGGGTGGGGGTGGGGGGTAGTCCAGCTGCTTCCCCCCCCCTGTCTACAGAGCTGTGTGTGAATGGAAGTGACAGCGTGCTTAAGTCCTGGTGTTGGGTGAGTCGGCCCACCTGTGGATGATGTCATACTGTGGATGATGTCATTATGTCATTACGGCCACAGTCGACCCCACAGGTTCTCCTGACAAAGGCCAGCTGCTGCCTCACAGAACTCCACAGCAGTGGTCAGTGGAGTCTCTTTTTTTCATTGGTTTCCTCTCTCTCTCTTTCTCTCTCTCTCTTTCTCTCTCTCTCTTTCTCTTGCTCTCTCTTCATCACTGTCTCTCTCTGGTGCCTCTTTCTCTCTCTTTCCTTCTCTTCCCTACTCTTTCTCTCTCTCTCTCTCAATCTCTCTCTCTCTCACTCAGGGGCAGGTGGCTTTGAACTCACATTGCAAAGAGCGAAAGAGCAGAGTCTCCATGATGAGACTTGGGAGAACGAGTGCATCCATTCATCCAACCATTCCATTCCCAGAGGTCTATTCAAAATATATATATATCAGGTAAAAAACAAACACATTAGCAATCATAATATGCACTGTATGTATATCTAATCTAATTGACGTGTACTGTGTACTCTTAGCTCACTATGCGGTTTATTTGAATGTCAGTGGTTCGCCTCCTAACTCTGGCTACGTAGCTCTCAATACCACAAGCCTATTCTTAGCATATTCCATCTTTAGCTGTAGCTCTGATTTATTAGTTTAAAAAGCAGACCTCTAGCTCCATCCAAACTCCAAACCCAGCCAGAGGGCTGTTCCCTCTGTTCTGCGGATTCATTCCACAGTGAATACGTGTCTCACGGACGTCTAACAATGGAGGACGCGGTGTGTAGTTTGATGTAGTGAAGTTCTGAGGAGTGTCCGTTTCATTGTTTCTTTTAGAAGGATAGAACTGGTCATCCTTAAAGGGCCGGGATGGAGGCATACTCTACCTGCCTGTCAATCCTCAACTCTAACTAGGACAAGCCTCTTCTTAGAGTACGTCATCTTAGCTGTATCTCTATTCTTTTTTTAAAAACAGACTTTTAGCTCTTCTAACCAAACTCTCAATCCAACCAGAGAGCTATTATACCATGGTCTCTTAATGGGAGATGGAAAAGGGGAAAAGGCTCCCTTAAACCTGGCTGCTAAACTCTAAAAAAGGTTGATGCGGGCTTCCTTTATTGACGGAACATAATCAGGCTTATGAGGAGACAGTTTGACTGTAATAATAATAATAATAATAATAATAATAATAATAACTTTCCTGCAAACGTTGCAGCTCAAAGTGCTCCAATCTTTATATAATCATAATTTAATTATTTTTTTCATTTAAAGGCAATATTAAAAAGGTGGGTTTTTAGTCTTGACTTGAACATATTTGCTGAGGTTGCATCCCTAATGTAAACAGGCAGTGCGTTCCACAATCTGGGTGCATGAAATGAGAATGCAGCCTCACCCAATCTCTTCTTTTGTACATGTGGTACACAGGTAATGGTTAATGACATGATTATTGCTTATTCTGTTCTTGATTGACATGGCCACAATTGTTCTCCTTTCTCCCCTACTGACTTTGAATGGAAGAATAGCAAGCCTCTGGTCTCCGGATGAATATCTTTGAAATGTCACAGTGAATAATGTGTCTATTTGACTTTTTACAGAAGAGGAGGGTGTATAGTTGTATAGGGTGTATAGGGTGTATAGTTTGGTGTAGTGTAGGTTTGAAGGTTGTCCATTTAATGATTTCCTATGGAAGTTGGAAAACTCCTCTACCGTAGAGCTAGTAATCCTGAAGGGACTGAAGGGAAGCACACGAGACCTGCCTGTAAATCTCTCAGCCCTAATTATTACAAGCCTTTTCTAGTAGTATGCCATCTTAGCTGTATCTCAGACCTAATATTATTTTAAAAATCAGACTTCTAGCTCTAATTATTATGCACGGTCTCTCAGTTCAAACCCTGAATCATTCACTTGAATCTGTCTGCTACAATATAATGACACGTTTGTTTTTTTTTCCTATTGAGGGGATGTTCTCTGATGTAAGTTAATGTGCAAAGACAAAAATCTGGCTTGTTAAAAATCTGAAAACTTTTCAATGCCCCTGATGTCTGATTGTAAGACTACCTGTACGTAAATGTTACAGATCGTCCTTACAGGTTACAGATGCCCTATGAGGTTGCATACAGTCCCTATTGAAGTTACATGAAAGCTCTAACCTGGGTTTCATTTACAGATCTTTATAGTATCATGATTTATTGATCTTAAAATGGTTTCTGTCTTCTTCGTGCTGTGTGTGTGTGTGTGTGTGTGTGTGTGTGTGTGTGTGTGTGTGTGTGTGTGTGTGTGTGTGTGTGTGTGTGTGTGTGTGTGTGTGTGTGTGTGCGTGCGTGCGTGCGTGCGTGCGTGCGTGCGTGTGTGTGTGTGTGTGTGTGTGTGTGTGTGTCTCTCTCTCACTTGAAATAATGAAGCCTGGTAGGCATCCATTGAATGACTGGTAGACACCCATTGTAGGGCCCCCACCTCTCTTTCACTCTCTCTGTCTCTCTGTTTGTCTCTTTTTTCACCCTTTCACCCTAAATTACATGGAATCCCATCCCGGGACCGCCCGTGATTTTCGCCGTTCACACATGAGCTAAATGCCCTAAGATTACCGCGTTGCGCCTTTTCACACATGTCAATGGCATTCCCGGGTTTGCACGAGCTACTTGAATCACGCATTCAACTGGATGCAGAACTGGAACGTAGAAGACGTGAATCCGAACGAGACAGGCGCACAGTTGAAGCGAGGGAGTGACCGGAAATTCCACTGGTGCACTGCGTAAACATATCATAAATGTGTATTTGATAAGTCATCTAGCTAAGTAAGTAAGCTATGATTGGAAATGATGTAGTATCCAGTTGTGGATTTATATTTAATAGTAGCGAGATTCTGGGTCTGGGGCAGTTCTTATGCGCTCTGCGCTGCGGGCTCTCTCCCTGCTGATTACGAGATGCAGGACAGCTGTGGGAGGCAGTGGCGAAGCTACCAGGGTGGCAAGGGGTGGCAGCTGCCACCCTTGAAAAAAGTCCTGCCACCCCAGTTACACAGACCAACTGATATAATTTGTTGTATTATTATTATTTGATCTTTATCTTTATTTTTAATCAGAATTTAGTGTAAAATCCCCAAATTTCCAAGTTTGAAAAATAAACTCACTGTCTGTTCCACCCCTCCGTCTCGAAATGGTTGCACCCTTTTTCACGTGAGAGATTTGAGTTTGCCGGCTGAGCTGTCTCTCTGGTGCTGTGCCGTGTGGAGCCTGTTCAGGTAATGTTGGATCAAATGTAGATTACCTTAAACACGAACTGCAGCAGATTAGAAGATTGTTGGATCAACAAGCAACAAATGGAAGTCCCTCCAGTTTAATGGAATTAGTTAATTTCTTGGATCCATACAAGACGGTTTTCTTGGAGATGTTCAGATTATCTAAAATAACTGTATTATTGCCGGTCACCAGTGCAGCATGTGAGAGGAGTTTTTCAACTCTTAAAATAATAAAGAATCACCTGCGCTCTACCCTGGCAGAGAATAGATGAACAAGTATTGCAGTTCTCAGCATTGAGTCTAAACGTGCAAAAGCTCTGAATTTGGATGAGTTTGTGAAGCGATTTGCTGCACAGCATAGCAATCGTCGCATTCAGCTTTTGTAAATTAATTTATTTGTATTATTTTTTTTATTTTATTTTTTAATAGCAGATTTTGTGGCAAGTTTATTTGTATAGCACTTATACAACAGGGGCAATTCAAAGTGCTTTACATTATTTAAAAATACAGCAAGAGGAGCATAGTAAGAAAATAAAAAGTACAATGAATAAAAGCAAATATAAGAAGTAAATAGATAAAACATTTAATAAGACAATAGTTAATGGAAAAAATACATTGATAGAAGTGTTTGTGTTTTTAGCTTAGATTTAAATATTTTAAGGTTTGGGCCTGTTTGATTTCTTCAGGGAGTTTGTTCCAGGAGCATGCAGCAGCGTGATTGAAAGCTGCTGAACTGTGTTTTGTTTTTACTCTTGGAATGATTAGCTGATTAGTCTTAGCTGACCTTAGGGACCTTGCGGGAATATAGGGTGGGAGGAGATCTGATATGTATTTTGGTCCAAGACCATTTTGTGATTTGTATGTAATTAGGAGGATTTTGAATTCAATTCTCTGAGAGACTGGTAGCCAGTGCAGGGATCTCAGGATTGGTGTAATGTGTTCAAAGTTCTTTGTTTTTGTTAGGACCCTAGCAGCGGTGTTTTGGATGAGCTGCAATTTACGAACAGCTCCTTTAGATAGGCCTGTTAGTAGACTACAATACTCAAGTCTATTCCAAACAAATGCATGGATGAGTTTTTCAAGGTCTTGCTTGGACATGAAACCTCTCATTCTTGTTTGTTCTGACGATCAAGTTCAGTGCGCATTGTTCATGTTCCTTGTTTATTGTCTCAGAATGAAAGAGATAATAAAATGTTTTTTTCTCCCACAAACCTATGTCTTTGTAATAATTTACTGGATGAGAGAGAAACCTGTACACATACACACTGGTGTGCACACACTAGTTCTATGTAGAACAGGCTGTAAGGGATGATACATATACATAAATGTAAGACATTAAGCTAGCCACTTATCAAAATGATGGCCACACTAAAATATCTGCTTGCCACCCCTTTGCCACCCCATGTATAAATCTCTAGAATCGCCACTGGTGGGAGGAGATGGTGTATATCACAAAATGTATAAGTAAACAAGCTATCTAAGTAAGTAAGCTAGCTAACTATGATTGGAAATTAAGTAGTATCCAGTTGTGGAATTATATTTATCACTACTTTGGCTGGTGTGATGTGGGATAACTAGCCAACTCTGTAACAGTAGCGGAGCAAACCAAAAGTGCTGTGATTGTTTAACTTGTGTCAGACATACGTAACCCTTTACGTGCCGGACCAGGCAATGTTCATGCTCCTGTTCACACCTAAGCCTTCCCTGTAAATTCCATGGAATCACACAGGGTCCTGACCAGGTTCACGCATGCTCCTACCAGTCTCTCTCTCTCTCTCTCTCTCTCTCTCTCTCTCTCTCTCTCTCTCTCTCTCTCTCTCTCTCTCTCTCTCTCTCTCTCGCTCTCCCTCCCGTTCTCTCTCTCCCGCTCTTCAGTCAGTATGATTTGTGAGTGTGAACATCACCAGATGATTGTTGATTAAAGATGTGACAGCAGCTTAGACACACTCATTAGTGATGTGTTGTTTTGAATGCAGCCCCGCTCACCACCCCTCACACTGGTGCATCAGCAGACTAATTGCCTCTCAAACATGTAAATATGCTACATTATTAATCAGACCCAAACTGGGAGGCATTAGCGCAGACAAATATTTAGCAAATATTTGAAATAATGTGACCTGCTGCTTGATTTGTGGACAGACGTGTGAGAAAGTGTGTGTGTGTGTGTGTGTGTGTGTTTGTGTGTGTGCATGTGTGTGTGTGTGTGTGTGTGTGTGCGTGCGTGTGTGCGTGCGTGCGTGCGTGTGTGTGTGTGTGTGTGTGTGTGTGTGTGTGTGTGTGAGGCCTGTTGAACTACTTAAGCCTACTGATCGGTGTGTTTGGCCTTTTTTTCATTATCCTA
>NC_137693.1:10650447-10660447 GCF_963989245.1 Nansenia antarctica | reverse complement strand
GTGTGTGTGTGTGTGTGTGTGTGTGTGTGTGTGTGTGTGTGTGAGCGTGTGACAGCGTGCGTGTGTGTGTGTGAGCGTGTGACAGCGTGCGTGTGTGTGAGCATGTGACAGCGTGCGTGTGAGTGTGTGCGTGCGTGCGTCCATGCACAGTGTGCGTTGGCCCGTGCGTTTATGTGTGTGTGTCCATTACTGAAGGTCAAAGGGTTGTTTATAATACTTATAACACACACCCACACACACACGTCTCTCCAGAATCATAGACATCAGTGAGGACCCACACTGGGGATGGTATTGATAAGAAAAGCAATAGGACTTCTATATCTTCTCTGATGTATGACTCGTCAGCTGCTGACCTCGCTTCTGAAAGGTCACCCTCTCCCTTTTATGATATTGGATGTGCTATCTCATCATAGGAGAGAGAGAGAGAGGGTGGGAAGGAGAGAGAGAGAGGAAAGGAGGGAGGGAGAGAGAGAGAGAGAGAGAGAGAGGAAAGGAGGGAGGGAGAGAGAGAGAGAGAGGAAAGGAGAGAGGGACAGAGAGAGAGAGAGGAAAGGAAGGAGGGAGAGAGAGAGAGAGAGAGAGAAAAGGAGGGAGGGAGAGAGAGAGAGAGAGGAAAGGAGGGACAGAGAGAGAGAGAGGAAAGGAGTGAGGGAGAGAGAGAGAGAGAGGAAAGGAGGGAGGGAGGGAGGGAGAGAGAGAGAGAGAGGAAAGGAGGGAGGGAGAGAGAGCAAGAGAGAAAGAAAGAGTGTATAAGAGTGGTTCGAGAAAGGAGTAATTACCCTGCCACGTTGAAGAGGGAGGTTACATAAGACCTCCATTGATATTTTCTTCTCAAAAGATGATTATTATGAAAAAAATATCGATACGCACAGTGTACGCACACGCATTCGCACAGCTGGGTGCCAAAACATCATAACATTCATCTCTGTATGTGATCACTTATTTATTGCTTTGTGTTTTGAGGAGCTAAAGCCGTGCGTAATCCTCCCAGCGTGTTGAATCCCTGGGGTGTACAGTATAGATTAGATTGACTGTGCAAATGAACCAGTTGCCACGGGCCATCTCCCCAGGCTATACGCTGTACCAGGGGAGGCTGGTGGAGGGAGAAATCGGAGGATGGGCTCGTTCTAATGCAGGGGATGGAATGAGTAGAGCTCTCCTTTCCCCTCCTCTCCTCTCCTCTCCTTTCAACTCCTCTCCTCTCCTCTCCTTTCCTTTCAACTCCTCTCCTCTCCTCTCCTCTCCTCTCCTCTCCTCTGCTCTTCTCTCCTTTCCTTTCCCCTCCTCTCCCCTCCTCTCCTCTCCTTTCAACTCCTCTCCTCTCCTCTCCTCTCCTTTCCTTTCAACTCCTCTCCTCTCCTCTCCTCTCCCCTTCTCTTCTCTCCTATCCTCTCCTCTCCTCTCCTCTCCTCTCCTCTCCTCTCCTCTCCTCTCCTCTCCTTTCCTTTTAACTCCTCCTCCTTCTGTTCTTTCGTGGAGGTGTTGCTGTACTTGTGTATTCTGCTCAAGTGTGTGAAGCCAAGGGTGTGTGTGTGTGTGTGTGTGTGTGTGTGTGTGTTTATGGGAGTGGGAGTGGGAGTGTGCCTGCATAGTTAGATTGGAGCATGTTGACAATGTAAGGTCGAGGGGAGGGTCACCTCACCTCAGCGAAATGACACTCCCCAGTCTCTTGAGCTCTCATTATCTGCAACCCTCTCACCCCTCCCCTACCCTCCCCTCCCCTCTCCTCCCCTCTCCATCTTCTCTTCACCCCTCCCCTCCCCCCCTCCTCCCCTCCCCTCCCCTCTCCTCCTCTCTCCATCCTCTCTCCTCTCCTCTCCTCTCCTCTCCCTCTCCTCTCCTCCCCTCCCCTCTCCTCTCCTCTCTTCCTCTCCCCTCCCCTCCCCTCCCTTCTCCTCTCCTCTCCTCTTCTCTCTTCCCCTCCCCTCCCCTCCCCTCCCCTCTCCTCTCCTCTCCTCCCCTCTCCTCTCCTCTCCTCTCCTCTCACGAGAGATGGTGGTCTGTGCATTTATGTCAACAGAATTTGACACAGACACACTGCATCATCATTCAGAGTCATTGCTCTGCCAGTCTGATGATCAAGCGTAGACCGTTTTACCTGCCCAGAGAGTTCACTTCTGTTGTTATCACTGCCGCCTTTACATCCCTCCGGATGCTAATGCTAAGCTAGGAATGAAAGAACTGCGTGTTGCCATTAGCAACCAACAAACTGCACACCCGGACAGAGCCTTCCATTATTTATGGGGTTGTGGGATTTCAACCAGTCTAATCTGTACTCCCCAAATTCCAAGCCCTTACCAGAGGTGATAAAACTCTAGATCATCTTTATACAAACATAGCTGAAGGCTATAAAGCCATAAAAGCCCTCCCCCACCTGGGAAACCGACAGTGAGGACAGTTAAACATTTGGCCAGAGAAAGCCTGTACTCTACACTGAAGCACCAGTTCCATACCAAGGACTGGCCTCTGCTCAAAGCCAGTTGGCCCACTCGGGACCACCGCACGGACATTGATTTATACGCGTCTTCCATTCTGGATAAACATCAACACATGCACCGACGAGTGTCACCACCTACAAACAGATAAGAAGCTTCCCCAACCAGAAGACTTGAGATCAGATGAACGACGAGGTCCGCTCACTGCTCTCAGATCAGCCGACGCAGAGGCCTTTACAGCTCAGCCAGGGATAATCTGAAGAGGGACATCAGGGAGGCGAAGCTTAACCAACAAACTGCGGATCGAGGAGCACTTCCAGAGCAACTCTGACCCCCTGTGTAAATCTAGAGGGGGGAGTGGTTGGGGGTGGGGTTAACCAGCTATTGTTAGCGCCCATTACCTGCCTGTGTGAAGGTGTGAAAAAGAACCAAATCTTTGAAGAGCTTTTTCTCAAAAGAATGTGATTTCAGGGTTAGCAACTTTCAAATACTCATGTCGTCTTCTATTTGTTTCCGATTTCAATGTATGACGCGTCATTGGAAAGCTTACAATCTGTAGTTTAAGCACATGTAAAGAACTGAAAAATGACCTTTCCTTTCTGGTTGCTCATTTCACCAGACTGTGTCACATATGTGGCAAGGTATCCAGGCCATCACATACACCATACTATGCATAGCTAACTTAACTGTACATAGCTTACTGCTATCCATCTCTTGTATATACCTCTAACTACCGTACATGCCATACTGTACCTATCACTTATCACTATCATGTTTTATATCACTATTTGCACTTCTGGTTAGATGCTTACGCCAGTACGCTGTCTGGTACTTGTACTCTGCAATAACAATAAAGTTTAATCTAATCCTCTCCTCTCCTCTCCTCTCCTCTCCTCTCCTCTCCTCTCCTCTCCTCTCCTCTCCTCTCTCCCCTCCCCTTCCCTCCCTTCTTCTCTCCTCTCCTCTCCTCTCCCCTCCTCTCCTCCTTGCTCTCCTATTCTCTATCATCCTCACCTCACCTCACCTCACCTCACCTCACCTCACCTCACCTCACCTCTCCTCACCTCTCCTCTCCTCACCTCACCTCACCTCACCTCTCCTCACCTCTCCTCTCCTCCTTGCATCTCCTCCTTGCTCTCCTCTCCTCTATCATCCTCTCCTCACCTCTCCTCACCTCACCTCACCTCACCTCACCTCACCTCACCTCACCTCTCCCCTCCCCTCCTCTCACCTCTCCCCTCCCCTCCACTCCCCTCCACTCCAGGCCAGAGAGAGAGAGAGAGAGAGAGTGTGTGAGAGAGAGGGGAAGAAAGAGAGAGAAAAAGGGAGAGAGATAGAGAAAGAGAGAAAAGTGAAAAGAGAAAAGAGAGAGAGTCACCATCCACATCAACAGCTGGCTCCCGTCAGAATAAGGACATGAAGAGTGAGTGATGAACAAGGGCGATACAGAGGGGATGGAGGGATGACACGCTGCTCTGCCGCAGTAGGACGGAGGTAGAGAAGAGCCCTCCGACATTCATTATTCACATTGCATCCTCCGTTTGTTTGTATCATCCCGTTGGGTTTTTTTAGGGGGGAGAGAGAGAGAGAATCATTTTTCGCCTTCCGTCAAAGTTACACGTCTAAAACAAAGCACAGCTCTGGCTCAGAGGTCACAGCTTTGAAATGGGAGAGTTTGTACCTCAGAACAGACATTGACTTTTGGACCAACTGTCAAACACCTTTCATCAAAAGTGATCAAAGCTCTTCGCTGGGTGCTTCACATCCGGCCTCTGTTGAAACCTGTGTTGGTAGAATACCGAGTCTGTTGTTTTCCAGAGTTGTAAATGACTTCTAACAAACCCCTCTGAGTAGCAACAGAACTCTTTAAGTACCCCGTCGACGTAGTCTGAAGGCTAGACTCTAGACAGGAGATGAATACCAAACACTGAGACACTACATTTTCTAGCCAAAAAAAACAGTGCCAGAAAACCTTTGCCCCGAACGTAACAAATATTCATTGAGTCAGAAAATGGAGGATGAAAATTCTCAGAGAGATTGTCTTTGGTGAAATATGAGGGCAAACGAGCTAAGGATTTATGGCAGTTGCGTTTTGGTCGGGGCCCTGTGTACCGTGCTCCGAAAAACAAACAGAAAAAGAAAGAGATTTCTCCGACTGTTCCCTCATTGTGAGACTTAATCCGCCGCCGCTACGGCCTCCGTTATCACAACAACGCTGATTCAAGCTAACGAAGCGAAAACGCAATTAAGTTCCTTGAACCTTTCTTGTTTGTGGACAGACACGACCACACATGGGTTGCTGAAGGCAATAGTTCCATTTTCAGGGGGGAATTTGCCCAATGATGTTCACCTTTTTTTCTATGTAAGCCAACAGCAATTATGATGAATTACATCAATTACCTGCTACCCCAAAAAAAGAAAGTGTGTTATTGATGAGGGATGCTTAAGGGAGCACAACAAACAAACCAGCTAGGTAATGTGGAGGGAGAGGGAAAGAGGGGGGCGGGGGGGGGGGAGTGCGAAAGAGGGGGAGAGAAAGGAAGAAAAAGAGAGATGATTGGATATATAGAGAGTGTGAGAGAGAAAGAGTGAGAGAGAGAGAGAGTGTGAGACGGGGGAGAGGGAGAGAGAGGGGAGGAGAGGGGGAGAGAAAGGGAGAGAAAGAGAGATGAATGGATATATAGAGAGTGTGAGAGAGAAAGAGAGAGAGAGAGAGAGGCAAGAGAGAGAGAGAGAAGAGAGAGAGGCAAGAGAGTGAGAGAGAAGAGAGATAGGGATAGAAAGACAGAGAGAAAGACAGAGAGAGAGAGTCTCTCGACTCTGTTTATGAACACACCGATGCTGTTATCTAAAGCGCGCTGATAAAGGCTTACCATGCATGGCTAGAGAGAAGACCACAGTACACAGGATGACTCCAAATAAGGAAGTAATACACAGGCAAGAACCCCCCCCCCCGCAAAACAGAGGGCCTCCCAGGCCCCCGAATGGGACCAGAGACGAGAGGTGGGCTGGGGAGAGGAGAAGGCGTCCTGTCAGCAGGTCCTTACAGGGCCTCCATGACCGTTACCAAATTCACCCCCCCCGCGCGCCCCCACCGCCTTCTTCAGTGGGCAGAACACACACACACACACACATACACACACACACACATACACACATACACACGCACACATACATATATACACAAAAACATATACAAACACATACACACACATAAACACAGACACACACACGCACATACACACATACACACAGGCACATACACGCACACATACACACAGGCACACACAGGCACACATACACATATGCACAAACACACGCATAAACACAGACACACACATACACACATATACACACACACACACACACACACACAACAGGGCCTATTTGGGATGTGGCAATTGATATTCGCCTCCTCTATTACACATTTCTGCAGGGAGAGTCGCCGCAGACGTATTCCAACTGGCTGCCTCCGTACAGTAAACCCACCATTAGCTGGTAAATAAGCACGGAAGGTGGGAGGGAGGGAGAGGAGGGAGGGAGAGGGGGAGAGGAGGGGAGGAGGAGGGGGATCTGGGGATTAAAATCAGTTTGAGCTGGGGGAGGGAACGGGCAATTTTCTGCATGAATTGGCCTGGCTCATCACAGCTGTCCCAGGAGGTGTGTAGGTTGTTGTGTATGTGTGTGTGTATGTGTGTGTGTGTGTGTGTGTGTGTAGGTCGCATTGTGTGTTTGTGATTTGACAGTTAACTGTTGCTGCCTCCGCCTCCGCCCTCGCCCCCATACACACACACACACACACACGCAAGCACACACACACACACATGCATACATACACACACATGCATACATACACACATACGCACACACGCACACACACACACACACACACACACACACACACGCACACACATGCACACACACACACACACACACACACATACACACACACACACACATGTCTTAGACCCCAAAGAGATTTTACCTGCTCTCTCACTCACTCACACACACACATACACGCACACACACACACACACACACACACACTCACACACACACACACACACACGCACACACACACACACACACACACTCACACACACACACACACACACGCACACACACACACACACGCACACACACACACACGCCAATGCTTCCATCCTTATGTTGCTATTGAACCTGTGCTCCATCCCCAGTGAACTGTGTTAACCTGGTCCATATAAATGATGTCCAGGTACTCAGGCGTAATCACATCAGACACCTCCCTCCTGTAGGCCGTCTCCTCTGCTGGGTGTTGCTGTTTGATTCATCATCCTATTGAAACCACCAGGGTGTGGATACAGGGGGGGCTGTGTGGATACAGGGGAGTGTAGGGGCAGGGGGCTGTGTGGATACAGAGGAGTGTAGGGGGGGGGCTGTGTGGATACAGAGGAGTGTAGGGGGGGGGCTGTGTGGATACAGGGGAGTGTAGGGGGGGGGGCTGTGTGGATACAGGGGAGTGTAGGGGGGGGGGCTGTGTGGATACAGAGGAGTGTAGGGGGGGGGGGCTGTGTGGATACAGGGGAGTGTACGGGGGGGGCTGTGTGGATACAGGGGAGTGTAGGGGGGGCGCTGTGTGGATACAGGGGAGTGTAGGGGGGGGGCTGTGTGGATACAGAGGAGTGTAGGGGGGGGGCTGTGTGGATACAGAGGAGTGTAGGGGGGGGGCTGTGTGGATACAGAGGAGTGTAGGGGGGGGCTGTGTGGATACAGGGGAGTGTAGGGGGGGCGCTGTGTGGATACAGGGGAGTGTAGGGGGGGGGCTGTGTGGATACAGAGGAGTGTAGGGGGGGGGCTGTGTGGATACAGAGGAGTGTAGGGGGGGGCTGTGTGGATACAGGGGAGTGTAGGGGGGGCGCTGTGTGGATACAGGGGAGTGTAGGGGGGGGGCTGTGTGGATACAGAGGAGTGTAGGGGGGGGGCTGTGTGGATACAGAGGAGTGTAGGGGGGGGGCTGTGTGGATACAGGGGAGTGTAGGGGGGGGGGGGCTGTGTGGATACAGGGGAGTGTAGGGGGGGGGCTGTGTGGATACAGGGGAGTGTAGGGGGGGGGGGCTGTGTGGATACAGGGGAGTGTAGGGGGGGGGCTGTGTGGATACAGGGGAGTGTAGGGGGGGGGGGCTGTGTGGATACAGGGGAGTGTAGGGGGGGGGGCTGTGTGGATACAGGGGAGTGTAGGGGGGGGGCTGTGTGGATACAGAGGAGTGTAGGGGGGGGGCTGTGTGGATACAGAGGAGTGTAGGGGGGGGGCTGTGTGGATACAGGGGAGTGTAGGGGGGGGCTGTGTGGATACAGAGGAGTGTAGGGGGGGGGCTGTGTGGATACAGGGGAGTGTAGGGGGGGGGGGCTGTGTGGATACAGAGGAGTGTAGGGGGGGGGGGCTGTGTGGATACAGAGGAGTGTAGGGGGGGGGGCTGTGTGGATACAGAGGAGTGTAGGGGGGGGGCTGTGTGGATACAGGGGAGTGTAGGGGGGGGGGCTGTGTGGATACAGGGGAGTGTAGGGGGGGGCTGTGTGGATACAGAGGAGTGTAGGGGGGGGGGCTGTGTGGATACAGAGGAGTGTAGGGGGGGGGGCTGTGTGGATACAGAGGAGTGTAGGGGGGGGGGGGCTGTGTGGATACAGAGGAGTGTAGGGGGGGGCTGTGTGGATACAGGGGAGTGTAGGGGGGGGGCTGTGTGGATACAGGGGAGTGTAGGGGGGGGCTGTGTGGATACAGAGGAGTGTAGGGGGGGGGCTGTGTGGATACAGGGGAGTGTAGGGGGGGGGGGCTGTGTGGATACAGAGGAGTGTAGGGGGGGGGGCTGTGTGGATACAGGGGAGTGTAGGGGGGGGGCTGTGTGGATACAGGGGAGTGTAGGGGGGGGGCTGTGTGGATACAGGGGAGTGTAGGGGGGGGCTGTGTGGATACAGGGGAGTGTAGGGGGGGGCTGTGTGGATACAGAGGAGTGTAGGGGGGGCGCTGTGTGGATACAGAGGAGTGTAGGGGGGGGCTGTGTGGATACAGGGGAGTGTAGGGGGGGGCTGTGTGGATACAGAGGAGTGTAGGGGGGGGGGCTGTGTGGATACAGGGGAGTGTAGGGGGGGGCTGTGTGGATACAGAGGAGTGTAGGGGGGGCGCTGTGTGGATACAGAGGAGTGTAGGGGGGGGCTGTGTGGATACAGGGGAGTGTAGGGGGGGGCTGTGTGGATACAGAGGAGTGTAGGGGGGGGGCTGTGTGGATACAGAGGAGTGTAGGGGGGGCCTGTGTGGATACAGGGGAGTGTAGGGGGGGGGGCTGTGTGGATACAGAGGAGTGTAGGGGGGGGGCTGTGTGGATACAGAGGAGTGTAGGGGGGGGGGCTGTGTGGATACAGAGGAGTGTAGGGGGGGGGCTGTGTGGATACAGAGGAGTGTAGGGGGGGGGCTGTGTGGATACAGAGGAGTGTAGGGGGGGGGCTGTGTGGATACAGAGGAGTGTAGGGGGGGGGCTGTGTGGATACAGAGGAGTGTAGGGGGGGGGCTGTGTGGATACAGAGGAGTGTAGGGGGGGGGGGCTGTGTGGATACAGAGGAGTGTAGGGGGGGGCTGTGTGGATACAGGGGAGTGTAGGGGGGGGGCTGTGTGGATACAGAGGAGTGTAGGGGGGGGGGGGCTGTGTGGATACAGAGGAGTGTAGGGGGGGGCTGTGTGGATACAGGGGAGTGTAGGGGGGGGCTGTGTGGATACAGGGGAGTGTAGGGGGGGGGGCTGTGTGGATACAGGGGAGTGTAGGGGGGGGGGCTGTGTGGATACAGGGGAGTGTAGGGGGGGGGGCTGTGTGGATACAGGGGAGTGTAGGGGGGGGGGCTGTGTGGATACAGAGGAGTGTAGGGGGGGGCTGTGTGGATACAGGGGAGTGTAGGGGGGGGCTGTGTGGATACAGGGGAGTGTAGGGGGGGGGGCTGTGTGGATACAGAGGAGTGTAGGGGGGGGCTGTGTGGATACAGAGGAGTGTAGGGGGGGGGGGGCTGTGTGGATACAGAGGAGTGTAGGGGGGGGCTGTGTGGATACAGGGGAGTGTAGGGGGGGGCTGTGTGGATACAGAGGAGTGTAGGGGGGGGGCTGTGTGGATACAGGGGAGTGTAGGGGGGGGGCTGTGTGGATACAGGGGAGTGTAGGGGGGGGGCTGTGTGGATACAGAGGAGTGTAGGGGGGGGGCTGTGTGGATACAGAGGAGTGTAGGGGGGGGGGGCTGTGTGGATACAGAGGAGTGTAGGGGGGGGGCTGTGTGGATACAGAGGAGTAGGGGGGGGGCTGTGTGGATACAGAGGAGTGTAGGGGGGGGGCTGTGTGGATACAGAGGAGTGTAGGGGGGGGGCTGTGTGGATACAGAGGAGTGTAGGGGGGGGGCTGTGTGGATACAGGGGAGTGTAGGGGGGGGGCTGTGTGGATACAGGGGAGTGTAGGGGGGGGGGCTGTGTGGATACAGAGGAGTGTAGGGGGGGGCTGTGTGGATACAGGGGAGTGTAGGGGGGGGGCTGTGTGGATACAGAGGAGTGTA
>NC_137693.1:10592871-10645247 GCF_963989245.1 Nansenia antarctica | reverse complement strand
CTCTCTCCCTCTCTCTCTCCCTCTCCCTCTCTCTCTCCCTCTCTCTCTCTCCCTCTCCTCTCCCTCTCTCTCTCTCTCTCTCTCTCCCTCTCTCTCTCTCTCTCTCCCTCTCTCTCTCTCTGAGCCTGGCAGGATGATCAGTGCTCCAGAGTGACGACGCACGCCAAGAGACCCCCCCATGGTGGGCCTCCCTCAGACACACACACACACACACACACACATACACACACACACACCCAGGAACGCTGGCGGAGGAAGATCGTTCGACGTTGTGCAGGGAACGGACTGAAATAAAGAACGCTATCAAATGTGATACCGTCCCTCATTCCGTTCCGTGCATCACAACGCGCCCGTCCTCCGATGTCTACCTCCGCCAGCCTCCCCTGCTGACCTCCCACACCTCCTATACTGACCACATCGTCTCTGGACGACAGCAGTACTGGACAGACCAACGACTCCCACACACACACAACGTCCAGTAAGACGCCTACGATCCTAGCAACCGCTTGGAAACAAAACCGTTAAAAAAGTAAACATCGGATCCCGCCTTCCTGACTTCCTCCCTCGTTCTCCCCTCGCGACCCGTTCTGGCACCGGCCCATCCCAACCCGCCGCTGTAATGGCCGCCCACCTTATGTCCCGGGGAGGAAAAATGCTGAGCGGTGAGAAGACGGAGAGCCGATAGGCAGAGCTATCGGCGGCGCCATATACCCCCCCCCACCCACACCCCCACCCGCCCCACCCCTCGTCGCCTGTAAATCAAATAAACTTCCCCCAACAACATCTGGACCGGCGTAAATAAAGAATCCGATCGAAATCCCGTGCGGTGCGGGTCGGGTACGGCGCCTTGTGGGATGATCGATAGAACAAACAGAACCATACGGATAAGTTAGCTCTCACGACCACGGGCCGCTCAGTAGGTGTGATATAATATGTAATAAGAAGATGTCTCTGGGAAAAGACCGGATTTACACACAACCACACACACACACACACTCATAAACACACATACACATGCACACACACACAGGCACACACGCACACAAGTAAACAGCAGAAAGGTGAAATGAGAGAGAGAGAGAGAGAGAGGGGGAGAGAGAGAGAAGAAAAAGAGAATGAGGGAGAGAAAGAACGAGAGAGAGAGAGAGAAGGAAAAAGAGAATGAGAGAGAGAGAGAGAAGGAAAAAGAGAATGAACGAGAGAGAGAGAAAGAGAGAAAGCAGAAGGGAAAGTAATGAAGGTACAGTTTGTCCCAGTCAGTGAAGTCAACACATCTGCTCTCTGTGACAGGGAGGATAGAGAGAGAGCCCAGTATGACAGGAGGAGGACAAAGGCAGAGTGGTCTCTGACAGCGGGGGGGGGGGAGGGGGGGGGGGCGGGAGGCAGGACAAGGTGAGCTCAGCTACTGTTCAAAACATAATACAGAACAGCATGTGAACTCTCTCAGTAATCGTAATCAATAGACACACACACACATACACGCGCGCGCGCACACACACACACGCACACACACTGGTGTCACATGTCCTGGTCGCACTTAAAGGGGTAGTCTGGGATTGGTCCATCCAATGTTTGGACGTTTAAATGCATGATATACAGCCATTGATTCTTGAAGAATATAATGCCATTGAAAAACAAACACTGTATAGCTTCAAAACATCCTTTTGATCTCATGGATTGTCAGTCCTTACATCTTACGTCTATGAAATTGAGAGTGTTTCCAATTAGGGCGTAGTGGTGGCCTTAGTGCATAGTGACTGGTGATCAGAAGGTCATGAGTTCAAATCCCACCTGGGAACACCACCTAGTGTGCCCTTGAGTAAGACCTGGGAACACCACCACTAGTGTGCCCTTGAGTAAGGCAATTAGACCTAACTTACTCCAGGGGGGACTGTCCCTGTAATTGTAAGTCGCCATTTGAGCTGAACGGTTTAAATGTTACCAGCTCCATCCCTCAACTCTACCAAAAAAAAGGGTCGGGCAGCGCGCTTTGTTATTGTTTGAATTCCAGACTGCACCTTTAAAGAGGGGTCTGATATTTGTCCAAAACCTTTCTGTCCAAAGTGACCTTCGCCAGGCTACGTCCGGGTTTTACAGAGAGCTCAATTCAAAATGGCTGACCATCCCTGCCTAGGCCTCTGTCATTCTCCAGTCATTGTCATTCGTCGGATGATAATTCATAATATATGCGCAAATAATTGCGACGAGCTGATCTGATCCATGGTTATATCTCATCATCATATGCTAATGGCGCTCGATTGTAAGTCGCTTCTAAATGCGTCTGCTAAATGCCCAAAATGTAAATGTAATGGCGTTTATGATGAAACATCACTCCATCCATGACTCGTCAATGCGCCCCCCCTCACTCCCCCCCCTTCCCCCCCGCCCGCCACCCAACCCGGCCCCCTCCGCCCACCTCTTCTCTGGAGGATTCCCCAATCACAGTTTAAGTGCGCGTCGCGCTGCGCTGCCTCCTCACTACTCGCGGCCGTGAATCATCGCCTTGAAATAATCCTCCATTTTGTTACAGGTTGATATTCATCAGGCTTCCCCTCAGTCTCTGCCTACCGACCAATGAGACGTGCCGACGTGATCAGCATTCACTGGAGACCCTGAGCACCCCCCCCCCCCCCCCCCCACCCACCCACCCACTCTCCCCGCTCCATGGAGGAGGAGGAGGAGGAGGAGGAGGAGGAGGAGGAGGAGGAATGGGGAAGATAACTCAGAGTTTCCTACCGGGCCGAGCGACTGATGCACTGACCATGAAGGGAACGGAAGAAGCAGAGATTTGTCACAGAGAGAGAAAGAGAGGGAGGGAGGGATGAGGGATGGTGGGAGGGAGGGGGGGAGAGAGAGAGAGAGAGAGGGCAATGGGAGTGAGAGACAGACAGAACGACGGGGAGAGAGAGAGAAGGAAAAAGAGAATGAGGGAGAGAGAGAACGAGAGAGAGAGAGAGAGGGAGAGAGAGAGAGAGAGAGAGAGAGCCATGGCTTAATGTTCCGACTAAACTGTTACAAAATAGATGTTGACACAGAAGTGGCAGGCAGGGAAAGCTGACATGGCTGTGGGGATAGGCTGGAACCATCCAGACCTTCTCCATAAGTTAATGTGACATCACACCATACATCAGAGACCCACAGACACAATGGAGGGATTGGCAGAGGAGGAAACAGAGAAGGGAGGGGGAAACGCTTAGAACTGTCTGGTGCTCCCCCCCACCCCTCTCTCTCTCTTTCTCTCTCTTCATCACTCCTTTCTTTCTTCCCATCTCTCTCTCTCTTGCTTCCTCTCTTTCTTTCTCTCTCTTTCTCTCTCTTTCTCTCTCTCTTTCTCTCTCTCTCTCTCTCGCTCTCTCTCTCTCTCTCTCTCACTCAGGGGCAGGTGGCTTTTGAGCTCACACTGAACAGTGCGAAAGAGCAGGAGGAGGACTAGCGGACGAGAGCAACATTGTCTCAGGTTGTTCAAAATCTCCACAATGAGACTTGGGTCCATCCGTCCATCCGTCCGTTTATCCAACCGTTCCTCACTCCGTCCCTATTAGCACGTCCAGCGATGTCCACCTCCGCCAGCCTCCACCCCAGCCTCCCCTGTTGGATGTGTGTAAAACTCTCTCTCTCTCTTTGTGTTGAGGACCAGTGAAACCCTCATTATAGAGAAGAGGATATGTGCAGGATGTGTTTTGGGAGAACACAGGCGTGTAATATGCTTTGGGACCTCATCAGCTGTGGGGCCAAGTCGTAATTGAGTGTTAGTGATTCCCTCATGCAAATCTAATAAAAGAAGGCGGGAGAGATGAAGAAGAAGAAGAGAGAGAACGTGAGAGGGAGTGAGTGGGAGGGAGGGAGGGAAGGAGGGACGGAGGGAAGGGGGAAGAGGAACAATGCAACCGCAGTGGGAGAAGAAAATAAGGAGGGAGGGAGGGAGGGAGGGAGGGAGGGAGGGAGGGAGGGAGGGAGGGAGGGAGGGAGGGAGGGAGGGAGGAGGAGGAGGTAGAGAGTTGGAATGGGTGACAGCACTTCTCAGTTGTATTATTGCAGTTCATCTTCAACCTTGCCGGGTGCTTTCTTCCCCCACGCCCCTCTCTCCTTTGTTTACACTCCACATTTCCAAGCATTTAACATTTAATTGCTTTTTTTCGTGACACAAATTTTTCCTCCCTCTGTTTTGCATGGCGAGCCGCCATTGAAACGTTGGTTAATTAGTTTTGGAGCAATTACCTGCCTCAGTGCATTGTGTGATGCTCACTCTCTCTCTCTCTCTCTCTCTCCTTAGGATGAAACGTGTTGCCGTTCGCTTGACAAGTTTTGTTTGTATTTCGACGGTAACTGGCTTTCCAAAGTGCCTTTGATAGGGGAGAAGTCATTTGGTCACAAACACTGTTGCTTTATGTTAATAACAGGAAATGACAGCTAGGGCTGTTCTCCACCGTATATCTCTTAGGAATGACAGATCCTTTTGATCAGGGAAGGCACGTCCTCTCCTATCCTCCTCTCCTCTCCTCCCCCCTCCTCTCCTCATCCCCTCTCTTCCTGCTCCCCTCTCTTCCCCTCCCCTCCACTCCACTCCTCTCCTCTTCAATCCATTCCTCCACCCCTCACTTCCCCTCCCCTCCACTCCTCTCCTCTCCACTCCATTCCTCCACCCCTCTCTTCCCCTCCCCTCCACTCCTCTCCTCTCCACTCCATTCCTCCATCCCTCTCTTCCCCTCCCCTCCACTCCTCATCTCCTCTGCTTTCCTCTCCTCTCCTCTCCTCATCTCTCCTCTCCTCTCCTCATCTCTCCTCTCCTCTCCTCTCCTCTCCTCATCTCTCCTCTCCTCTCCTCTCCTCTACTCATCTCTGCTCTCCTCTCCTCTCATCTCTCCTCTACTCATCTCTCCTCTCCTCATCTCTCCTCTACTCATCTCTGCTCTCCTCTCCTCTCCTCTCAGGTTGATAAGGAGGTCACCATCTGGTGTGTCACCCAGGCCAACGCAGGCACCTTATCTATTAATCAACAGAACATGTGCTAGTGTTGCCATTAGTGTGGGAAGAGACATTAGAGGAACATAATGTCAATAAATATTTGAAGAGGACTATATTGTTAACATGCTGCTCCCTTATTCTGGAATGGGAATAGTCTTCTAAAAGTGAAGGTTTGATAGAAAAACTAAATAGAAATGTGACGGTTTGGTGGTTCAATTATGCAGTGAGGCACTCAGACTCCATGACTATCAGCATGGCCGTCTGACCTCTGACCTTTGACCTCGGCTTTGATGATTTTAGGAAAGAGGGGGAAAAAAACTACCCATGGGAGGCCGGGGGAGGTTCAACTTGGAGTGCGATTCGATCCACTGTTTTTTGTTCCATGCATTTACAATGAACCCAACCTCCGATTTCTGCCTCTACCAGCCAGGGTACAGAGTTGAGTTTTTTTCTTTAGTTCACAAGAACGATTTTAGTCACCTTGTTAGTCTGTATGGGTTTCAGCTGTGCTCTTTACCCTGCTGGTGTAATTACAGTTTTTCCCAATCGATTAAACATGTTTCCTGAAATTATTAGCTACATTTCTCAAAACTCTAAACACAAAACTGCAACATGTAATTAAGACACAGCAGGTGTTATTTAAGACCTGCTAGACTCTTTACCCTTTGCGCTACTGATGTTTACAATGCTACCATTGCACATACCTCTTTGATATAGCCTCTTTTACATACCGTACATAAGCTACGTTAACTGTACATTGCTCATAACTGTATATACCTCTAAACTACCGTACATGCCATACTGTACCTATCACTATCATTGTCATGTTCTTATATCACTATTTGCACTTCTGGTTAGATGCTAAACTGCATTTTTCGTTGTCTGGTACTTGTACTCTGCAATGACAATAAAGTTGAATCAAACCTAACCAGTGGTAGACACTGAGAGGAGAATACCTCTGGTTCCCACCTGCTACTCTGAGCAGAACAGCGTCTGCTGAGTGTTCCTTTTCTCTCAGTGTGGTTCGGTTTCAAAAAGACAGACAAAGACATTTCAGACTATTCCCTGCCCTCTGTTTTGTTTGGATTTCCTTTTAGTTCGCCCTGATTGGGCAGATCTAGTGGGGGCGTCCAGGGCGGACGTGTTATACACTGAGGCCTAATTGCCTGCGGTGTGCGTGAGCGTCGAGGTGAAAATCAGATCTCTCCCACTCGTCCATCAAGAGGCGCTGCATGCGCCCGGGCCTGTCAAGTGCTTTAACGGATGCTCTGTCTCTATTTCAGAGGCACACAGCGCGTAGTTTCATCAACTGTGGTTTGTTTTTGCCATTGTCTCGCTGTGCCTGTCTGACAGATCATATCAGGACATCCTCTGTCGCTCGCAGCAGGAGCATATTTTTACAGGGAATGCGGAGGAGGAGGCGGTGCTAGGAACCCTGTTTTGGTTGCCTGGTGTTAACGGACCCAAAGTGGGCCAAGGAAAACATTCCACCCACACCATTACACTACCTGAATGAAGGAGAAGGTGTACAGGTGTTCCTGTTTTCTTATTATTTCGACAGAGTATGCGGAGGATGATGTTGAGGAACCACGTCTTTTGGTTGCCTTTCTGAACCCCTTTTCATTGTTTTATTGTCATTGTGGGGTTTTTGGGGGGGTTGTTTTGTCCCTTTGTTTTGAGCTTTGAGGTGTTGGTTTCGGGGAACGTAAACGAGTGGGGGCTCGACCGGGATCCAGCTTCACAGGATTATCTCTGTGTCCTGTAGCCTCCTACACCGAAGCTCTACTGTGGCCAGATATTTTAGTGTGTGAACAACCATTTTGTTGTCAAGGTTCTTACACTGACAACCACCATGTAGGCGTAATAGGATTGGGGTCAGCGGAGGCTGGTGGAGGTAGAAATTGGAAGACAAGCTCATTGTAACGCTCTGGAATGGTATGAGGAACGGTGTCAAATACACGTGTTGGATACCATTCCTTATTCTGTTCCATGCCACCAGCCTCCACTGATTGAGGTGAATCCGTTTGAAAGTGGTACACAATCCAAGCCATGATCTTTGACTTAGAGAACTCTTCTTGGGAGGTATCGAATTCAAGTACAAATGGGAATCTGATCAGAATTCTAAACCCATAGCACCATGCTTTCCTTTCTGGACCCCTTACCATTGTTTGATTCTTAATCGGTGGACTGCACTTACATAGTGCCTTAATCCAAAGCGTTTTACAATCATTCACCCATTGTTACGATATTACGGGTAAAATAAAGATTTTTATTTCAGCCAGGATAATCATATTTCTTTGGCAACAATGACAAGTAGAATCAGAAACAATCAACAAATGCCTCATAATAACAACAAACTCTAAACTTTGGAAACAACAACAAATGCTTAGTAATAAAGAAAAAGAACAAAAGAACACATCCCTTGGATGGTTCAAAATCAAATAAAAAACAATAGAGTCACTAACTACAAGCTTTTAAAGGATCTATCAAAGTAACAACCAAAATCTCTTTAAAGTATCAACAACAATCTATACAAAGTATCAACACAAATCTATGAACCAACTCAATAATCAAAATACTACAATGCACCTATTGAGCTTAACCCTGTAAATCTGCTTCTTGGCTTTACCGACTGTCATATTACAAGACCCAGTCACAAGAGACTGTTTAATTTGCTCACTTTTGCTGCAAGGAAGAACATTCTACTATACTGGATTAAAGAAACCTCTCCTTCAAAGAACTCCTGGCACAACATTATTATGAGCTGCATTCCTTGTGAATTTGTTACAGCAATGTTGCACTCCAGAACTGACCATTTCCACAGTATGTGGGATCCATATCTGGCCTTTATTGGCCCAAGACTGGCCTCTACATTACTGCAAGGACTGCGCAGTACATAAGTGGCTCTCCCTGTTTTGTTTTTTTAGCTCTGAGATCATGGATGGATGGCTGTCTGATTATTATGTTCACGCCCTGCCATGCATACCCCCCCAAAAGAAATGTACCTTTGTACCCAGATTATTATTTTTTTTAAATGTATTTATATATTTTTTTTTTTTGTTTGTCTGCTTCATTGTTTGTGTATTACTTGTATCTTGTTTGTTTTTGTTTTTTCCCCGTTTGTGGCGTCTGTCTCTCTTGTTGTTTGTTTTTCTGTTCAAGTGTTTTGTGTTTTTGATGAAAAAAAGAAATGAATAAACAGATTATTAAAAATATATATATATATATACTACAAAATCTCTTAACAAACTCAACAAACTAATCATGAAAGAACCAAAAGACCTCAAACAATGTACCACCTGCATAGCATGCAAACAGAAAATGATGGGAGCCTGTTGTGTTACACACAACAGCTGAGGGTGATTTGGGCTGATTAATAATAATAATAACTTTAATTTCTATAGCGCCTTTCAAAAACCCAAGGACGCTTTACAATTCTAAGGGAAATTATCAGACAGACAAAACAGAAAACAAACAAAGCAAAACTGAAACATTGACTAGGGGCCAAAGGCCTTGGTGAACAGATGTCTTTTAAGGGCTAATTTGAAGGAGTCCAGGGTGGGGGCGTTGCGGATCACTATGGGGAGGGAGTTCCAGAGAGTAGGTGCGGCCACGCTGAAGGCTCTGTCCCCAAAGGTCCGTAGGTTGGTGCGGGGGGTGGATAGCAGGCCCATGTCTGCGGACCGCAGGTTCCCGGGAAGGGGTATGTTGGGGGAGGTCAGTTAGATTGTCTTTTATGTCCAACAGTTTATGGCGATTGGCTGTTTTGGCCCAGGTGACTCCTGCTGGTGGTTGATGTTACTTATCCAAAAGCGGTGGAGCCCCTGGACCATGGAAGACTCTCTCCTAGGTGTAAAGTTAAAGAGACACACACACACACACACACACACACACACACACACACACACTAGACAAACAGAACATGCACTACTACAGAAACAGACATACACACACATAGACAGACAAGCCATGCTACTGACAGCCGTCACACCCATTCACACACACATTCACACACCAATTGGCGGCAAGCTACCATGCAAGCACTGGCCCGCTCATTGGGAGCAGTTTGGGGTTCAGTGTCTTGCCCAAGGACACCTCGGCATGTGGCCAGCCGCGGATCGAACCGGCAAACCGCCGACCTTGCGATCATTAGATGCCAGCTCTACCTTCTGAGCCACAGCCGCCCCATCAATAGGGGTTTTTCGAAACGAAATGCATTGTGGGGCTTCCGCCTCCCTTGTACAGCGAGTTCATTACAACAATTGTAAAAAAAAAAAAGTGGGGCAGTCCCACTCATATTTTTTTTGTTTTGTTTACAGTTACAGTGAAGATTCAGACAGGAAGGATGGGTGAGAGAGAGAGGAGGGATGACAGAATCGGAATCGGAATCGAACCGGGGACCCTGCGGTTACATGGTCAGCGCTTAACCCGCTACGCCACCTAAGCGCCCCACAATGGTACATTTTAATGAAGGTCCAGCAGCACTTAAAGTACAAACACTGAACAGGAAACCGGGACTGCGTTGACATCACGCCATTAAAGCCCAACCATTAAACAGGTTCTGTCTGACTATACTACTATTGACTACGTTTTTGTCTTGTGGTTATGTGTGTACATGTCCATTGTGATAGTCATGTGCAATGTGTGTAACGTGTGTATGTTTGATGTAATTGACACTGCTGTATTGAGCTTTTCCACCTGTACCGACAAACAAATTCCACCGACCTAGGTCGTGTGGTCATTAAACGATTCATTCATTCATTCACAAATACCACCAACAAGGCATCATTTCACATCATTAAAAACAACCGAACAGGTCCCCAGTGCGATGTGACACTCCAGAGTGCCGTGGGCGAACATCTGATCTGATTGGTATTGGCACTCTCACAACACACCGCCTATTATCCATTATTGGTGCTGATTATTATCTGCAGTATTGGAAGTGACATGTGGTGAAGGCAGACTGACAGCTAGGAGACTAGACTAGGAGGTGGTGAGGGACTCATTAGACACACTGACACCCAGAGGTGGAATGTCAGGCTTGGCTCATTGCGGGACAGGCTCATTGGAAATGCATTGAATAGAATGAGATCAAACACATGTGTCCCCCCCAGCCCCGGCCCCCCCCGGCCCCCCCGGCCCCCATAGTGAATAGCTGTTGCTATGTTCCCACACGTGTTTGATACCATTCTTCATTCCAGGCCATGCGTCACACTGAACCCGCTCCTACCGAGCCCGATTTCTAGGGCTGCGTTCGTAAATTCGCTCTGGGAATCTGATCACCACTCATGAAATGCGCCTTTATGAGGTTGAACCCCGTGTGGGCACCGACCAGAGCAATCAGAGCGAATTTACAAACGCACCCCCCCCTCGTCTCCGATCTCCACCGGCCTCCAAGGGTGACACCTGGCCTACAGTACTTCTCAGCCACCACCACCACCACCACCACCACCACTCGACTCATATTTCTTATTTTATTGGACAGATATAGTGAAGACAGACAGGAAAGTAAGGCGAAGAAGGGAGAGAGGGCATGTCAGCAGGGCATGGGGCCGGATTCAGAAACCATGCCGACATGGGCATATGTGTGCACTGTAGACCGCGGTGCTGGACCACTGGACCACCGCAGGCCTTTTCTCTTGAGTTTTAATGAGTGGATTTCAAAAGAAAGGTAGCTATTGAATTCCCTTGACAGTAAGTGTAACATCTATCTCTTCTTCTAGGTGAATGAAATAAGAGAATAGCCTGGAGCGATGTTCACACAGGTCCAATGGCGGCCTGGAGACTGACTTGTGTTAGGGATATGTGATAAACCATGGTTAGAATGTTAATAATAATAATAATTATTATTATTATTATAATTATAATAATACATTAGACTTATATAGCACTTTTCTAGACACTTTACAAACTGAAAAGATTGATTCGGGCAGAGAAGCGGCGAACAAGCAAGTTTTTTTTGCTGTTTTGAGGACCTTTTTTTATGACTAAGGACTAAAATTAGATTTCCACTCTGTTAATGTTGTGGCATTTTCTCTGTGTGCATTCATAGCTGCTGCAGGCCTGCTCCTGGAAATGTCACAGTAATCTGTTAGAGATGCTAAACACCCCATAAACAGCTGACCTTTCAAAACCTGATGGCTTGATATTTGCAGTGACATGTAAAAGTATGTTACGGTGTTATAGGGCACGTGAGAGGATCAATGCAGGGGGGAATAGGCCAGGGCATAGTCCAACAACCTCGTGGCTCAAATCTAGTATTAATGTAAGATAGGCCTACACACTAAAGGGAAACTGGGTATGATTACCGAAAAGCCAAATGCATACCAACAGGATCATATCAGGTCATCATAACTAACTCCATCATAACTGCCATCACCATTTCAGCAGCCTCAACCCCGGTTTTGATATGCACCGAAAAAAAAAAGTTTCATATTATTCAATATTCCCATGGCAACAACTGTGACGAACATTCTCCCTGGCAGAATTAGAAATTCTTGGCAGCTAGCGGTTATCGGCTAAGGGGGTAAGAGGAGCGTTCCGCTCTGTTCTGAGATTAATGCAACATACGTTTCCCCGGCTCCTGCGTAGCGGGGGAGCCGCGCATCCCCGGGGTGACGACGGAGAACCGGCTACGTCTCCCCGTCCTCCTCCTCGGCATCTGTTACACTTGACCTTCTGCCTGTGATCAAAGCCGGGCGTCCTTTGTCTCGTATTACAGTAATGTCAAGTGACGAACGTTGCGTTTTCTCCGCTCTGCGCCTTTCATCTCCCGTTTCAGTCAAGCAGCAGACAGGATTCATAACCTCCTTCTACTCTGCTGCTTTGTATTCACAAGTGAGCCGGTGCAAACGTTGATGAGACTCAGGCTGGATGGGAGGGGGGGGGTTCAGGGTTTGTGTTGGGAGAGGGGACGACGGGGGGCTGTAGCAGCAGTGTGTTGGGAATGTGTTGGGGTTGGGTGTTCTCAGTACAGCGGACTACCGTGTCAGTCTCAATTATGTTCTACCTGAAGTGTATGGATTAATACATGTGTGTTGCTGAAATGGAAAGGTGTGTGTGTATTGTGTGTGTGTGTGTGTGTGTCTGTGTCTGTGTCTGCGTGTCTGCGTGTCTGTGTGTTTGTGTCTGTGTCTGTGTCTGTGTCTGTGTGTCTACGTGTCTGTGTCTGCGTGTGTGTCTGTGTGCGTCTGTGTCTGTGTGTGTGTGTGTGTGTGTCCGTGTGTCCGTGTGTGTGTGTGTCTGTGTGTGTCTGTGTGTGTGTGTGTGTGTGTGTCTGTGTCTGTGTCTGTGTCTGTGTCTGTATCTATGTCAGTGTCTGTGTCTGTATCTGTATCTGTCTGTGTCTGTGTCTGCGAGTGTGTGTGTGTCTGTGTGTGTGTGTGTCTGTGTGTGTGTGTGTGTGTGAGTGAGTGTGTGTGTGTGTGTGTGTGGGATGGACAGCTCCATCTCTCGGGGGGCCACAGGCAGTGTTCATCTGATGAGGTCTGGTGTGTGTTAACTCCTGGGCTGCTGCTGAAGCCCCTGAGATCATTCATTAGAGTTTGCGCTACATGACTCTCCCCAGTTCCTCCGTCTCTAGTATTGGATTCCCTTAACATTAAGTGGAACATCTATCTCTTATTTCGTCCTAGTGGCTAGAGGCCAGCGGCCAGCGTTTGAAGGAATCGTGCTTTTTGTGATAAAGGCACCACGTTTTGATAAGAAAGAGCAAGAGCAAGTCTATGCACACAAGTCTGAAACAGGGTTCCCGCGCGGGTCTTAAAAAGCCTTAAAGTCTAAAATCCAGCAATCCAATTTACAAGGCCTTAAAAGGTCTCCGATTTCAGTTATTCGGTCTAAAAACGAGGTGCTAGGTCTTAAAAATTAGATCCTGCAAGGAAATCAGTCCGACCACATCTATTTACGCGGAAATGAATCAAGCTGGGACCAAAAAAATGCCAATTCGCTTCCTTTTTTGTCTGTATGGCAGTTATTTTAGCAAACCAGTGTTTAATTGATGCTCTGTAAGAGATATTCATATGGTAAATGGTAAATGGACTGCACTTATATAGCGCCTTTTTTGCTCCTCCAAAGCTGCTCCAAAGCGCTTTTACAACGGCCTCTCATTCACCCATTCACACACACATTCACACACCAATGGCGGCAAGCTGCCATGCAAGGCGCCGGCCCGCTCACTGGGAGCAATTTGGGATTCAGCGTCTTGCCCAAGGACACTTCGACATGTGGCCAGCCGGGGCTCCAACCGCCGATCTGCCGACCTTGTGATCATTAGACGGAGGCTCTACCTCCTGCGCCACAGCCGCCCCACATATGATAGCTGTGCGTATCGTTTTGGTGGAAAGAATCAGCGGTCGGTTAGTTCCCCCCTTCTTTCCAATATGTGATATGCGAACAGGAAAAAGGATCTACTGATTAAAACGACATGAAACGTGACTCCCCCGGTTATGTTAATATCAAGAAATAATATGCCTTGTAGATTGCCTTGTGCGTTTCACTCGAGGAAGATCCTATAGGGACGGGCTACACCCTGTGGAAAGAGAGGAATCAAATATTAGGAAAGTCTTAATGATCAGACTCCCACACCCTTCAAGAGAGAGAGAGAGAGAGAGAGAGAGAGAGAGAGAGAGAGAGAGAGAGAGAGAGAGAGAGAGACCTAAAAAAATAAATTGGATATAGGGCCGTGGCAGATATTGTTTTAATTATAAGATTTAATCTTTACTTTCCGCCTACATCTTCACCTCCTCCTCCTCCTCCTCCCCCTCCTCCTCCTCCTCCTCCTCCTCCTCCTCCTCCTCCCTCTCTTCTCTACTTTGTATGGAGGTCTCGCATGCTTCTCCTTCCGTATGTCATTAGTGAACGAGCGCTGTGTGTTTGTGTTATCTCCACAGCTCTGTGTGTGTACGTGTGTGTGTGTGTGTGTGTGTGTGTGTGTTTGTGTGAGTGTGTGTGTGTATGCGTGTGTGTGTGTGTGAGTGTGTGTGTGTGTGTGTGTGTGTGAGTGTATGCGTGTGTGTGTGTATGCGTGTGTGTGTGTGTGTGTGTGTGTGTGTGTGGTGTGTGTGTGTGTGAGCAGTTCTTATTCTTTTGGGGTCTCAGACTTCAGATTGGAATTTCAGCTCATTATCTCTACCAACGACCCTTTCAAGCCACTCAAGGAAGTGGAGGAACTGGATGGATGGTCGTTGAATTAATAAGAAATCACAACGGAAGGAAGAATGTGAAACTCGCATTGTATCTGCATTCATCTGACACAGATGGAGTTGGGTTATTGGTAATAACTGAATTATAAACCAAGATACACCCCGCACAGAGCATGTCTCTCTCTCTCTCCCCTCCCCCTCTTTCTCTCACTCCCTCCCTCCCTTCTTCCTCCATTCCCTCTCTCTCTCCTTCTACCCATCCACCCTTCTTTCTCACAATCTCTACCCACTCTATCTCCCTCCCTCCCTCCGTCCTTCCCTCTCTCTCTCCCCATCTCCCCCAACTCTCCTCTCTCTCTCCCTCCCTACTTCCCTCATTCAACCCCCCCCTCTCTCTCTCTCTCCCTCCTCCCCTCTCCCTCTCTCCCTCCCCCACCCCCAACTCCCCTCTCTCTCTCCCTCCCTACTTCCCTCATTCACCCCCCCCCCCTCTCTCTCTCCCCCTCCTCCCCTCTCCCTCCCCCACCCCCTCTCTCTCTCCCTCCCTATTTCCCTCATTCAACCCCCCCCCCTCTCTCTCTTCCTATCTCCCTCCCTCCCCCTACCCCCCCTGTCCCTCCCTCCCTCCCTCCCTCCCTCCCTCCCCCTCCTCCTGTGGGTCCTGTACTGGAGGAGCTGTCCTCTGTTGACAGGATGATGCGTCAGGGAGAATAATACCAGGGCAGTGTGAGTCACAACATGGAGTGTGCTTTTAAGGAGAAGATAAAGAGAGGCTGGAGAACATCCATCTGAACAGGGACAGCCAGGCCCAGCCCAGCCCAGTACAGTACAGTACAGTACAGTACAGTACAGCACAGCACAACCCAGCCCAACCCAGCCCAGCCCAGCCCAGTACAGTACAGTACAGCCCAGCCCAGCCCAACCCAGCCCAGCCCAGCCCAGCCCAGTACAGTACAGCCCAGCCCAGCCCAGCCCAGCCCAGTACAGCCCAGCCCAGCCCAGCCCAGTACAGTAGAGCCCAGCCCAGCACAACCCAGTACAGTACAGCCCAGCCCAGCCCAACCCAGCCCAGTACAGCCCAGTACAGCCAAGTACAGTACAGTACAGCCCAGCTCAGCCCAGTACAGCCCAGCACAACTCAGTACAGCCCAGCACAACTCAGTATGGTACAGTTGTTACAAACTCGTTGGGGAAAACAGCAGCGACATAAACCAGATGTACTGTAAATGGTGAAATTAAAGTTATATATTAACAGGGAACTTAAATGGTCTTTGATCAACACATTAGAAACAAACATTAGAACACCACAGGCAAACACACACTATGGGCGCTGTGCAAGTAGCGTCCGTGGGTTTCAGAAAGGCGCTATATAAATCGAAGACATTATTATTATTATTATTATTATTATTATTATTAACAACAGCTACCAACTATGACCCAGGAGAGCTCAGCCGCTCAGTCGCCCCCTCTCCTAGTGTCTCTAAACAAAAAGTAAACTATGTGTAGGTGGAAAAACATTTACAAAGTAAATTTACAAAGTAAATCAGCACATGGAATGTCTTAACTGCAGTATGGCACGGCACAGCACAGTACAGTACAGTACAGCCCAGTACAGACCAGTACAGACCAGCCCAGTACAGCCCAGCCCAGTACAGCCCAGTACAGTACAGCACAGTACAGCCCAGTACAGCCCAGTACAGTACAGCACAGTACAGCCCAGTACAGCCCAGTACAGTACAGCACAGTACAGCACAGTACAGCCCAGTCCAGTACAGCCCAGTACAGACCAGCACAGTACAGACCAGTACAGTACAGCCCAGTACAGTACAGCCCAGTACAGTACAGCCCAGTACAGCACAGTACAGCCCAGTACAGCCCAGCCCAGTACAGCCCAGTACAGCCCAGTACAGTACAGCCCAGCCCAGTACAGCCCAGTACAGTACAGCACAGTACAGCCCAGTACAGCCCAGTACAGCCCAGTACAGTACAGCCCAGTACAGCCCAGCCCAGTACAGCCCAGTACAGCCCAGTACAGTACAGCCCAGCCCAGTACAGCCCAGCCCAGTACAGCCCAGTACAGCCCAGTACAGTACAGCACAGTACAGCCCAGTACAGCCCAGTACAGCCCAGTACAGACCAGCACAGTACAGCCCAGTACAGTACAGCCCAGTACAGTACAGCCCAGTACAGCCCAGTACAGCCCAGTACAGTACAGCCCAGTACAGATCAGCCCAGTACAGCCCAGTACAGCCCAGCCCAGTACAGCCCAGCCCAGTACAGTACAGATCAGCCCAGTACAGCCCAGAACAGCTGAGTATGGAATGAATGACCCCACAATGCAGATTTGTAGTAATCCGGGGCTTCCTCAAACTGTTGCCATGTTCTCAACTCCGCTCGCCATGAACAAACAGTTGAACAAGAAGCAACTGCGTTCCAGGCAAACTCCACCTCTGACTTTGAAACAGCAGCAGAAACCGAAAAACTGCCACGGTTCACTTGTGTATTGAACCGTGGAAGGCGAAGCTTACACTTCAATATTAAACCGAGAACCGTCACACTCCTAGATGGTGGAGGTAGAAATCGGAGGACGGGCTCATTGCAATGATACCGTACCTCATCCCCGTTCCATGCATTACAATGAGCCCGTCCTCCGATTTCTACCTCCACCAGCCTCCCCAGGTCCACACCCCTCCTCTGGGCCTTTTAGGAGGTACAGCCCAGTACAGCTCAGTACAGTACAGTACAGTACAGTACAGTACAGACCAGCCCAGTACAGACCAGTACAGTACAGCCCAGTATAGTACAGCCCAGTACAGCCCAGTACAGCCCAGCCCAGTACATCCCAGTACAGTCCAGTACAGCCCAGTCCAGTACAGCCCAGTACATCCCAGTACAGCCCAGTACATCCCAGTACAGCCCAGTACAGCCCAGTACATCCCAGTACAGTACAGCACAGTACAGTACAGCCCAGCCCAGTACATCCCAGTACAGCCCAGTACAGCCCAGCCCAGTACATCCCAGTACAGCCCAGTACATCCCAGTACAGCCCAGTACAGTACAGCCCAGCCCAGTACAGCCCAGTACAGCCCAGTACAGCCCAGTACAGCCCAGCCCAGTACAGCCCAGTACAGCCCAGTCCAGTACAGCCCAGTACATCCCAGTACAGTACAGCACAGTACAGTACAGCCCAGCCCAGTACAGCCCAGCCCAGTACAGCCCAGTACAGCCCAGCCCAGTACATCCCAGTACAGCCCAGTACATCCCAGTACAGCCCAGTACAGTACAGCCCAGCCCAGTACAGCCCAGTACAGTACAGTACAGCCCAGTACAGTAAAGTACAGCCCAGTACAGTACAGCCCAGTACAGTACAGTACAGTACAGATCAGCCCAGTACAGCCCAGAACAGCTGAGTATGGAATGAATGACCCCACAATGCAGATTTGTAGTAATCCGGGGCTTCCTCAAACTGTTGCCATGTTCTCAACTCCGCTCGCCATGAACAAACAGTTGAACAAGAAGCAACTGCGTTCCAGACAAACTCCACCTCTGACTTTGAAACAGCAGCAGAAACCGAAAAACTGCCACGGTTCACTTGTGTATTGAACCGTGGAAGGCGAAGCTTACACTTCAATATTAAACCGAGAACCGTCACACTCCTAGATGGTGGAGGTAGAAATCGGAGGACGGGCTCATTGCAATGATACCGTACCTCATCCCTGTTGCATGCATTACAATGAGCCCGTCCTCCGATTTCTACCTCCACCAGCCTCCCCAGGTCCACACCCCTCCTCTGGGCCTTTTAGGAGGTAGCAGAGGAGGCTGCTGGAAGAAAAAAATCAATGACCTTTACTTCTTTCTTTCTTTCTTTCTTTCTTTCTTTCTTTTCATATTCCGTCTCTCATACTCGTACAGTAGCCTTCGTAGACACACACACACACACACACACACACACACCTCCTTCAATACATTGCACAGACACACACACACACACACACACACGTCCAGCCCCGGGGGCGTCTTTGATGGTTAAACATGACTGAGTTGATGCATGAATAAAGGAGAAGGTGAAGTTTGATGGCAAATCTCTTTTCCATGGTTACAGTCAGCACTTTCATGCCCGGGGAAGAAGAAGAAAAAAATCAATCGCGGCACATCTCACCGCAGCCCTTTGTGGCGAAATGACAGCCGTGCCATTCATCACGGAGGATCAGCTCGGCGAGGGCTGACGCGCTTCTATGGCCGTCAGATGAATAGTTATAGATCTAGGGGGGAATAAAAAAAGGACTCGAGCGCACAGCAGACGTTAGAGGTACTCTCAATATAGCCGTGAGTGAATAGAACTCGGGCCCGTGGTACCCAGGGATGGACGAACAGACCGCTAGCCGGACAGAACGCACTTAGGAGGTAGATAGACCCGTCATTCAGATCGCAGACACTGAGGCCACGTCGTCGTCACGGGTGAATAGAAACGTGTCGTCGTCGTCGTCCCCCCGCGATCGATACAGTACATGATGATAATAATACACTGTTACATTCCACAGATTACACTGATCTGAACCTGATGGCATGGCAACCGCTTGGGAGGAGGAGAGGACTGCAGGACTCCCCGCTGGGCCACGCAGAGCCTTAGGTGACTGGAGGGCCAGGAGTTTTTTTCCGAAAGTTTTTCCAGTAGAATGTTTCAAATGACGACATGTACCGCTGGATGAAGATGGATATGACTTATAGATACTTATAAATACTTATAAATACTTATAAATACGTATAAATGCCTCGATGAGAGTGGTGCAGCAACGGTGGGAGACAAGGACAGGGAGAGAAGCTTGCGAGTGTGTGTGTGTGTGTGTGTGTGTGTGTGTGTGTGTGTGTGTAAGAGAGTGTGTGAGTGTGTGTGTGAGTGTGTGTGTGTGTGTGTGTGAGAGTGTGTGAGTGTGTGTGTGTGTGTGTGTGTCTGTGTGCGTGTGTGTGAGTGTGAGTGTGTGTGTGTGTGTGTGTGTGTGTGTGTGTGTGTGAGTGTTGGTGAGTGAGTACATCTATGAGTGATAAATAGAGTTTTCCTCAGCAGAAGACAAGGCAGCGGCCGGTGACATGATATGCGGAACATGGATTTATCTACAGCTGGTGAAAATCAATCAGGTCCCACCAGACTGGAGTCTGTGTGTGTGTGTGTGTGTGTGCGTGTGTGCGTGTGCGTGTGTGTGTGTGTGTCTTTGTGTGTGTGTGTGTGTGTGTTTGTCTGTGTGTGTGCGTGCGTGCGTGCGTGCGTGCGTGTGCGTGCGTGCGTGCGTGAGTGTTCGCTCTTCTTGATTAGTAAGATCCCAGGCAAACGCGTAGCTTTATGAACGATCAACTGATAAAATGGTGGCGGAGAGAGAGAGAGAGAGAGAGGCATAACCTATTGAGTTGGCAATTACAACCCTCCACTGGCCCGCTCAGGGACTTCACCTGATGACTCACTGCTGCAAGAGTTGCAAAAACTCTCTGGAAACTTTTTCTAAGTGCTGGATGTGTACCTCTCTTAAAGCATGGGTACAGCACAGTATCACGTAGTCCTGGATGGTTCTCTTTGGTACTATAAACCTGTGAGGTAACAACAGATATATCTTCTGGCAGTTCCTTGGAAATAATTCGGAACATTTGGTGCTGGATGGTGCCAAATGGTTCCCTGGGTGGCACTTGTGCCGGTGAATCCTAAAGAAATATAAGACAGACCGCTTAGCATTCTACTTTGTGTTGTTGTTTTTTTTTACCCCCCAACCGATCTAATAACAGCAAATCTAATAGTCTAATATCTGCTCACTAGGACACAGAAAGCAGCTTATGTAGGGTAGTTCTGTTTCTTTGGAGATTCGGGGGGGAGGTTGACGTTGCTTATTCCGTTCCCTGCGTGACAATGAGCCCCCCGTCCTCCGGTTTCTACCTCCACCAGCCTCGCTTGTTGGAGATGCATACCTGATAGTGTTTACAGAGAGAGTCCTCTAGGGTTTATGTGGGTACTGTGATTGAGCCTAAGCTCATCCGGCCTACAAGTCAAATCCATCCAATCAGAATGATTTGTCGTGGATTTAATTGATTCTTAATAGATTGAGTAAAACGTATAAAGCACAAAGAGCTTAAATCAATTGTCCCCCCAACGATGGGTGGGACTCATATTTATAGAACTGTCCTTGGTCATGAGGTCACTATTCTTGGGAACCAATCATACACATCTGTGATTACACAAGTTATGGGCCCTGTCCATGGTCAGAATTATTCACTGCGCCACAGATCTTGACCCATCCCTTACAGGAAGGAAATGGGCCTTCCTTGAGTGCTAGATTCGCCAAACTGTAGAGAGACTTCAATTTCTCAGTATAAAATGATATAAAACCACAACAGATTGATTAGGCTCCCTTCCAAGTAGAGGCTGTGAGAGGTAGAAGTCTCACAGTTTGATACCATTCCTCATCCCATTTACATTCACATTTTTGGCATTTAGCAGATCCCTTCATCCGACGCAACTTACCACAAGTAAATTTGTCTAAGTAAGTGAATCATCTATCCATCAGTCATCGTAAAAAAAAGAAAAGAAATCTCTGCTAGTGCCAGGGGGGTATTGGCAGTCACAATGCTAGAAGAAGTAATAATTACTTCTCTTTTTTCTTCTTCTTATTATTAATTTATTTACAGTAAATTAATTTATTTACAAACTGTACAGTGGGGATGAAGAGGTCTCTAGGAGGGACAGTTAACATGTAGCCTGAAGAGATTCCATACCATGCATAACAATGAGGCCATCCTGGGATTCTCCCTCCATCAGCCTCCTCGGCTGTCGTCCTATGGTACATACACACTGTGGATGGCTTTCAATAACAGCCCCCTATCTGTGTTCCTTTGTTAGCCCTGCTGGGTTTCCCTGTACAAAGTGAAACATGGCTCCTAGCGCAACGCTTGTTCGCCTCAATAATTCATGCCTTGTCAATGTGACGCATGGCATGCTCTCCTAGTGAAATCGTCGGGATCATTTGTTTGGCTAACTCTGCGTAATGCCTTTCCTGGTTGGCACAACAGTAATTAAACACTCACATTGATTCAGTCACCTGAAGGGAATGTTACACCCCCCCCCCCAAAAAAAAGAAGCGATGTAAAAAAGTTTTACACACAGCCAATTAAATATGGATAGCTTTGGATTGTAATTTATAGACTGTATTGTTATAAATCTGTGTGTGTGTGTGTGTGTGTGCGTGTGTGTCTGTGTCTGTGGAGTGAGTTAATGGAGTCGTGTGTGTGCATGTGGGTGTGTGCGTCTGCGTCTGTGTTTGTGTGTGTGTGTGTGTGTAGTGTGTTAATGGAGTCGTGTGTGTGTGTTTGTAGTGTGTTAATGGAGTCGTATGTAGGTGTGTGTGCACGCGTGCGTGTCTGTGTCTGTGGGTGGTGATTGTATTTTGTAGCCAGATCAACAAATGCAGAACAAACAATAGCAGCTTTTAAGGATGACTTCTTCCCAGGGTGGACTGGGGAGATGCTGGCTTGCTGCTCACTATGAATAAAACAGATCAGCCACGCTTGTACGCTCCTCTCCTCTCCTCTCCTCTCCTCTCCTCTCCTCTCCTCTCCTCTCCTCATCTCTCCTCTCCTCTCCGCTCCTCTCCTCATCTCTCCTCTCCTCTCCTCTCCTCTCCGCTCCTCTCCTCATCTCTCCTCTCCTCTTTTCTCCGCTCTTCTCCTCTCCTCATCTCTCCTCTCCTCTCCTCTCCTCTCCTCATCTCTCCTCTCCTCTCCTCTCCTCTCCTCTCCTCTCCGCTCCTCTCCTCTCCCCTCCTCATCTCTCCTCTCCTCTCCTCTCCTCTCCTCTCCTCATCTCTCCTCTCCTCTCCTCTCCGCTCCTTTCCTCATCTCTCCTCTCCTCTCCTCCTCTCCTCTCCTCTCCTCTCCTCTCCTCTCCTCTCCACTGCTCAGCCTCTTTGGCTGATGTAACTCTGTCTCCTCAGGTGATTTCCGAGGTGATTTGCAACCCAAAAACAAACCCACTGTTTCATCTCTCGGACTCTATGAAGATGAAGCAGCCATTCATTTTATGGAGAAAGACGGTCTTTATAATTCATAATAGTTTGGGTATTACAGCGTACAGTCTGACGATGACTCTTTGGGTAAAGTGGCAGGTTGTTGAGATGTGTTTGTGAGAGAGGTTAGGATGTGAATATCAATGGTTTTGTTGGCCTAGCCGCCGCGGAAATGTGTCGTCCCCACAGTGTGATGAGTCGGTTTTCAAGGACAAATTTCAAGGCAATTAGTGTTTCGCACCACTGTTGAGTTATTGTTTATTCTAAAAAAGTCTGCGTTCCACATCGGCTTCAGGTCACTTCCTCCTGGCCACTCTTGTAGATTTGAAATGACTGGCTGGAAATATGGTCATTTCTCAACTGCCTTCTGATTATTATTGTTAATATTATTATTAGTAGTAGTGTTGTTGTTGTTGTTATTGTTGTTGTTGTTGTTGTTGTTGTTGTTGTTATCATCACTATTATTATTATTATAGGGATAGGAGGTAGGGGTTAGGGGTTGGAGGCAGGGGGAAGTGGGTAGGTGATAGGAGGTACGGGGTAGAGGGTGGGAGGTAGAGGGAAGAGCTGGGAGGTAGGAGGTAGGAGGTAGGAGGTACGGGGTAGAGGGCGGGAGGTAGAGGGAAGTGGGTAGGAGATAGGAGGTAAGAGGTAGGAGGTACGGGGTAGAGGGTGGGAGGTAGAGGGAAGAGGTAGGAGGTAGGAGGTAGGAGGTAGGAGGTACGGGGTAGAGGGCGGGAGGTAGAGGGAAGTGGGTAGGAGATAGGAGGTAAGAGGTAGGAGGTAGGAGGTAGGTGATAGGAGGTACGGGGTAGAGGGTGGGAGGTAGAGGGAAGTAGGAGGGCAGGAGGGTATGAGGTAAAAGGTAGGAGGTAGGAGGTAGGAGGTACGGGGTAGAGGGTGGGAGGTAGAGGGAAGTCGGAGGGTAGGAGGGTAGGAGGTAAGAGGTAGGAGGTCTGATGTGGAACCCAGCATCTTAATCCACGCTCAGCTCTCGTGTTACTCCACGGGCTCCACGTCTAATGGCTCTTTAATCTAATACCCCCTCAGGCAGGTAAGGAGGATGTTATTGCCTGCCACGTCTGCCATGTCGACGCTCACTGCGTGTGACAGCTCACGTCGACCCGCGTCACCGTTAAGTGTTCTTAATGAGTGTTCATGGACTTGTCACTGGGCTCATTATAACACCCGCTCGTGGTGGGTAGTGGCCTCCGACAATCACACACACACACCGCCACTGCTGTATGGCCTGGGGGAGGATGACTGTTGTCATACGCTGCCTCTCAGGCAGACGACAGAGCAGAGTGTCTGTCCACCTACTTTGGCCAGTTGATGAGTCATAGAGTTAGAATCAGAGAATTCTAGAAGTATAACTAATGATTGGTGTAGTAGAGAAAGCCTGGCTAGGTGATGGTCGAATAGCATTATGTGCTATGTAGTATGTATGATGATTGTTGGCTGGCCTGTTCTGTTGTAGAGTCCTGTGTGCCGGGTCCATGTTTCACAACCCGCAGTCATTTACATTTTAGACGATTAGCAGACGACGTTATCGACTTAAAACAAATACATTTGTCTATGTAAGTGGATGATCTATCCATGAGTCACCATGAGAAAAACTCATCTATTCTATGGATGGCCAGAGGCCATTGGCAGCTACAATGCTAGAAGAAGGGGGGGGGGGAAAGTTTTTTTCTCTTATTTTTTTATTTTATTTATTTATTTATTTACAGTAGAGCAACTGTACAGGAGGGTAGTGGGGATGAGGAGGTCTTTAGGAGGGACAGTTAAGGTGTAGCCTGTAGAAGGTGGAAGATGTAGGGTGTAGTCTGTAGTATGAATGAATGGTCTTTATTGTCATTGCTATAGTACAGGTACCAAACAACGAAATTTGGGAGGGGTGGCTCCCCTGGTGTTAGGAAAGAAAAAAAAAACTAAAAAAACAAGAAGGGAAAGGAGCTGGTTTACATAAATAAAGGCTATGTACACTATCCACTATACTATACTGTACAGATAAGACGACTAGGGTTGTCATATTGCACATAGTGTTATTGCACATTCATTTAAAGTGTCGCAGTTTGCAGGCTTGAAATGTACACATTTGTGCCTCAGCACTACACCAGATTTTTTCAATCCAGCAGCTGCCATCAATCCGTCCAGACTGTCCAGGGCCCAGAACCTAGGTCTTTGCTGTGTTCAGGGCCTGGATGGCCCTGGGGTAGAAGCTGAGCTTCAGTCTGTTTGTCCTTGCGGCCATGGTCCTGTACCGCCTTTTCGAGGGCAGCCGGGCAAAGTGTTCATACCCAGGGTGGGTTGGGTCTCTGGAGATCTTGGAGGCCTTCCTGAGGCAGCGTGTGTTGTACAGCTCTTCCAGAGAGGGGAGGGGGCGTAGTAGGAGGTAGATGTTGGGTGTAGCCTGTAGAAAGTGGAAGATGTAGGGTGTAGCCTGTAGAAGGTGGTAGATGTAGGGTGTAGCCTGTAGTAGGTGGAAGATGTTGGGTGTAGCCTGTAGAAGGTGGTAGATGTAGGGTGTAGCCTGTAGTAGGTGGTAGATGTAGGGTGTAGCCTGTAGAAGGTGGTAGATGTAGGGTGTAGCCTGTAGTAGGTGGAAGATGTAGGGTGTAGCCTGTAGAAGGTGGTAGATGTAGGGTGTAGCCTGTAGAAGGGGGAAGATGTAGGGTGTAGCCGGTAGAAGGTGGTAGATGTGGGGTGTAGCCTGTAGAAGGAGGAAGATGTTGGGTGTAGCCTGTAGAAGGAGGAAGATGTGGGGTGTAGCCTGTAGAAGGTGGAAGATGAAGGGTGTAGCCTGTAGTAGGTGGAAGATGTAAGATGTAGCACTCGATTACAACCCACAAAACGTTCTCCAACGCCATGACCAAACGGCAACCAAGCCATCAGTGTGCAGTGCTGTCACAACCTCACCCAAACCGCGAGAACTTAACCTTAAACATTGTCCTTCCCTGTCATAGTTATGTTAGGGTTAGGGTAAGAGTTAGAACTGCTTACAGAAGTAGGAGAGGGACAGAACAAGCAGTCTGTCTGTCTCTCAGTCTGTCTGTTTCTCAGGCTGCACCCTGATAGCAGAATACACAATGACATTACGAACACAAATAATTGGCCAAATAAAAGAATAAACTCAGCCAAATAAAATAATTCTGATTCTGATTCTGGTAAATAAATGATCATTAAAACCGAACCCGACTTACAACATTCTCGATTTGGACCACAACCGACTCGCAGGTTTACATAACGCCCAGAAATTGACCCACAGACTGATTTATTACCTGGTTATCTCTGGGGAACGGCAGGTACCTGACCCAATGCAGGACTCTATTCTGTTGCTATGGCAACTCAACAGACCTCGAGGGCATAATATCCTTCTGATGATCAACCGACCTCTCTCACAACCAAACCTCAGAACTCAGTCAGACCTGGTCTCTTTTAATTGGTCACTGATAGGGAAGATAGAACACAAGGCAGCAGTGGACGGTGGCCCCCGAGGATTGGCCATTTACATTTACATTTCTTTGGTGTTTAGCAGACGCTTTTATCCAAAGCGACTTACAACAAATACATTTGTCTAAGTAAGTGAATCATCTATCCGTCAGTCACCGCAAAAAGAAGTAATCTATGCTAGGGCCTGGGGCCAGTAGCAGTCACAAGGCTAGAAGAAGGAATCATTTTGGGGGTTTTCTTTTCTCAATATACTTTATTTACAGTAGATAAACTGTACAGGGGGGTAGAGGGGATGAAGAGGTCTAGGAGGGACAGTTAAGGTGTAGCCTGAAGAGAGGGGTCTTTAGTCTACGGTGGAAGATAGGTAGTGACTCTGCAGTCCTGACAGCAGTGGGAAGCTCGTTCCACCAGCGGGGGGCCAGGACAGTGCAAAGCTGTGGCCTATGGTTACCGTATGAGTGTGAAGGATTGGAAATGAAACACTAGAGGACGCGTTAAGAACAAGACATATTTATTGCCAGGTACAACTAACCAACAAATGGTTAATGGATATGATACAGGAAACTCTACACAAGTGGTCACATGACCAACTAACACAAGTTGACATTACATAATATCTATATTTCATGGTTAATAATGATTTGCTCATCCCTGTGTGACAGACAATCGATCATATCGGATCGTAGATACCTTTGAGAATACCCCAAAATGCGATATTACTATGCCCTCAAGTTAAGATGGATCATGAGGAGTTTACGCTTGGTCAAATACCTGCAAGCCGATGACTCGACTCTAACGTGTTGTTAACGATGCGTGTGAATATTAGACATTAATGGGCGATCCTGGTCACGAATATGTCATGCCGACTTAACAGAACATTTATCTAGTGCACAACATAACGTTAAAGGATTTAATAACAGTAATCGTGCTGTCCGTGTCTTTAAATACCATCCCAACAATAGAACTTAGTTGTGAGAGCCTGTTGGCCTCTACTACATTACAATAGCAATGGAATTGACGACAGGCAAGGCGTGATATATTCAAGATGTCCGCCAGGCTCGCTCGTTCATCTGTAAACAGGTGCTCCGGGCTGGGGAGGCATTGATCACCATGCACACATGGCAGATCAGACCATCACAGTCTTTGTCTTTTTTGCCACTTTTAAACCCTTAGGGCCGGTTTCACAGACTAGGCTTAACACTAGAACAGCCGTGCCTTTTTTACCTACTAAAAGAGCCGCCTCGGGGGTTCAAACCCCCTCTCTACAATGCTCAAGCTGCTATTTACACACAACGTCCACTAGTTGGCCGCTTGTAAATTAGCTTGCTTCCTACACAGAAAAAACTAGCAAAATAGCTTTATACTAGCTTATCCTGATGTGATTTTGAAAATGTAAGGATACTGCGTGGTAGAACGCACATATCTAGGAAAAGTCACAAAAGGAGGGTCCTGAAATTCGATCGAGTGCAAAGACATAACATGTTCAACATCTTTACTCACTCATGGCTGTTCTAGTGTTAAGACTAACCCTGGACTAAATCACACTTTCAATGTAAAAACTCAATTGAAGACGCGTCTTAGTCTAGGACTAGGCTCAAGCCCTGTCTGTGAAACCGGCCCTTAAAAAAATAAATTTAAATCAAATAGCTGGCGCCACCAGATCTATCCACGAGGGTTCAGCTCCTGTTAGCAGTCGGGAGCTGTCCGTGGTCCTGACTGGTGTTATGTGCTTGTGGATGCTGAGAAGCCTTTGGCTATGGGTGCAGAGCTACTGTAGTCTGACCCGGTGCTGATGGGTGCAGAGCTACTGTAGTCTGACCCGGTGCTGATGGGTGCAGAGCTACTGTAGTCTGACCCTTTGCTGTCCCTGGTGCTGATCCACCCAGACAGCTCCTCTGGCCTGGATCAATGCAGAGCTCTGAGGGTTCTGTGTTGGGAGCCTTGATCTGACCCCTTCACAGCCTTACACCCCGACACACACAGAAACACACACACGCACGCATACAGGGGTGCACGCACGCACACACACACACATACACACTCACACATACAGGTATGCGTGCACACACACACACACACGCACACACACACAAACACACGCACACGCACGCATACAGGGGTGCACACACACACACACACACACACACACACACACTCCCAACACCCCACAGCAGTTGTACAATGTAGGCGGTGATTGCACTAAATTGTCATGCCAGTGGCTTCACCCTTATATCATCCAGCTTCCTTATTTTCGAGCCATATCATCATCTTTTTGGCAATTCACCATCTCTGTGACCTCCAGCCATGTCACCTCAGCCTGAGCAAATAGTCATCTATGCCCCCTTTGGGGCATAATGAAGATGAGTAATTCTGCTGTAAAATGTGCTGGACAAGTGTGAAAGATAGTATTGTCCATGTTAATTAATTAGAGATATAACTTTAGTCTGTGACGTTTTTCCCTCTTGGCGAGGAAGTTCTGCTCTCCTATTTCTAGAAAATATACATAATTCTGACGGAGGGACTAAAATGGAGGAATTAGTGGTTGGAAAGTCTTTCACAACTCGGATATGTTACTAAAGTAAAGACGTTAGCGCACTTTGGATGTGCATAATTTATGAATATTGCATTGACATATTAAATTGCTTACAGTCGGTGTTATCAATCATGGGATAAATTATATATTACTTCTGTAATCTTTAATATTTCGAACATTATGTAAATAACTTTGTGACCGGCTGTGTGACTGTGAAAAAGCATCTCATAAATATTTGTATTTATGTTGTAAAGTGTTGATAAATTATGTTATTTCAGCTAATTCATGATTGATCAATCCACAATGTATTCCGATTACCACACAGAAATCAATTTACTGAAACTTAGGGGCAGCACTTATAAAAAATTATAACCAGGTATTAAGCATTATATAAACGTGTCAACATTTATAAATGCTTGTGTATGAACGTTATTATAAAGTTGTGTTTTAGGATCACTTAGGATCAGTGTATATCCCCCTATATCCCCCTTTGAAGGGAGTTTAGTTTTTTATAGCGCCTTATAGCGCCGGCCCGCTCATTGGGAGCAATTTGGGGTTCAGTGTCTTGCCCAAGGACACCTCAACACGTGGCCAGCCTATCGACCGGAACCGCCGACCTTGCGATCATTAGACGCGGGCTCTACCTCTTGAGCCACAGCCGCCCCAAACCACTGGGCCTTCCTGTCTAAACAGTCCTGGACCGAACTAATGACACAACAGGAAGTTAGCGAGCAGGATAGAAAACATAATTAACGGTGTCCGCTGGCAGGGTTTCAACGTTGTCAAACAGTTACAGCCCTTTGGTATCTTCACAGCCGTGAAAGGGAATTAAAGTGCCTTTTACAGGGAAGCCTTGTTTTCAACTTATTTGTAAGGCGTGTGGCAAGCAACATTTATTGCCTTTGTTAAGAGCGTTTAACGGTGAAACCTTATTTCGATCAAACGTGGGAACAATAGAACGGGAGGAGAAGGGTTTGCTGAATCGCCGGGCTACGTCTAGACATGTCTGTAGGCCATATGTTACGTTTATTGGGTTAAATGAGGCGACGAGTCTATGGAAGGGTTTAAATCGGGCAGCTGAATCGCTGAGGGTAGCAGAAACAAAAATACAAATTAAAAAAAAGTGTCTCTCCTTGGGTTTAACTGTGTTTGAGTTCCTCGAGGGTGTCTGTGGAAAGTGGAATGTTGTTTACCTCTTGGGGAAAAGACAGATGATTTTGTTTTTCTTTCTTAGCCTTTATCTCCTAGGGATACAAATGACAAGGCAGGCGTGGATGTATTACAGCTACAGAGGCTGGTGGAGGTAGTACGTTGTATTAGCCCGTCCTCTGATTTCTACCTCCACCAGCCTCCACCGATGCTTTCATGCCACCAGGTGGATTCAGTGTCCTTTTCGGATAGCTGCCATTCACCAACAGATGCTGTTAGAATGTCAGTTTGTAGCCATTATGTTAGTTCATGTTTCTGTCTTTCAGCGGACACCTTTGTGCCCCATCTTTCATTGGGTGAGAAGCTGTGTTTTATTAGGAGTGACAGGTAGCCTCGAGGTTAGAGGGGCCGGCTAGCATTTGGAAGGTCGCTGGTTCTCGTCTCAGGAGGGAGCTACATGTGAGCTGGTGACTGGAGGGTTGCTGCCATCATATCTAAGGTGCCCTACCACTGCCGTTGTGCCAAGTGCAAGGCACTTAACCCCTAATTGCTCCAGGGGCGCTGACTATGGCTGACCCTGTGACCCTGTGCCTAGAGCAAAAATAAAATGTGTAATGACAAAAACGGTTGAATCTAATCTGTAATAGAAAAACCTTAAAGGTCCAGTACGTAGATTTTAGCTTTAACATAATGGTTATCAGTAGCACGGTCTAATATCTGGTGTCGTGGTCGACCACTGATCTTTACATACTATTTGTACAGTAATCTTTGTTTGTCTACATACATATGCACATATTTGCCGTGATTAGAAAACATAGAATATTGTACACTTTGAAATGTTCAGTCCAAAGTTATTTAGAAATGGGGTTTTTGATCCTGAATTTGACCAGAATAGAATGACTAGAAATATAAACAGAACACATAGATCTTCCTCCAAAGATACACCTGGATTTGGAATTCTGGAATTCTTTGATGGGGTATAACAGCATAATTTTCATAATAATAATGATAATAATACTACTAGTAATAATAATAATTCTCTGTATGAGACATTAATTAAATTGAACTGCAGGTGTGTCAGGCAGGGGGTGGCGGTAATGAGGGCACATCTCATATGGATGTTGTTGTTGACGGCATTCCTCCATTGAATTACAGATAGCATTATTCTAATAAACAGAGCCACTTCATATCCTTAACCTATAACTGAACGCTTGACTTCACATGTAATGACCAAGCAGCTGCGTTAATTAAAACAAATGGACTGATGCCCAGCTGCATAATTGAGCTTTTTATGAGCGCCACACATTTCTAATAGAGAGAATAGGAAAGCAAACGCTCACTTTTATAACCCCATAAAAGGTTGCAAATGCAATTACACCTACAGCATTTTGTTAAATTGCAATCAGCCAGCTATTGTCCCCCAAAAAATCTTTAAAACACTATACACTCATTTGTGTCCAATTGCATGTTTCAGGTGAGTTAGAACAATTGAGTTTCTCAAAACACGAGGCAATAATTGTGTGGAGTATTACTCTTCATAGCAGGGTGCAGAGAGACACAACAGGCCTCTTATCGCCTAAAGGACAATCACTCCTCCCAGGTGAAGCACACACCAATCACTCCTCCCAGGTGAAGCACACACCAATCACTCTCCCAGGTGAAGTGCACACACCAATCATGCAGGTGTCACATTACCTGGCTGATAAAAGGGGATAATCTCTGGGCTGAATGACAGACACTTGTCTTGTCTGCAAAGGCCAAACAGGGACATGGGGACTCAGGGACTCCTTTGCCCTATGTTGATTATTATTATTATTATTATTATTATTATTACTATTATTATTATTATTAGTAGTAGTAGTAGTAGTAGTAGTAGTAGTAGTAGTAAGTATTCTAAGTCTTTGCTGTTATACCCCATCAAAGAATTAATAATAATAATAACAACAACAATAATAATACTATTAATAATTATAATTATAGGAATAAGAATAAGAATAATATTATTAATCATCATCATCATCATAATAGTATTAATAACAATAATAATAATAATAATAATAACAATGATAAACAACAATAATAGTAATAATAACAACAACAACAACGATAATATTCTCTCGCTATTTGTGTCAGTATTTCTATCTAGATTTTCTCTCTCATTAGAGGAATAGAGAGGAATGCTATTTTGGTAGAAATGATGTCTCTAGATGGTATATATTTCAATGAGACTTTAACCATGATAATATTATTATATTAAACTTTTTTTAACACACATTTTTCAGTATATATGGTCCCAGCGGGAATCAAACCCACAACCTAAGCGTTGTTAGCAGAATGCTCTACCAACTGAGCCACAGAGGATGAGCACATTAAGGCCCATGTGTTTACAGAGGTGTACAGAGGGGAAATACCTTTAACTGATATATCAAGACATTACTTTATTCATTTAAGAGAAGACCTGTGCTAGCTGTTAGCTGTTAGCTCAGCGGGCTAAGACAGTCTCATACTGTAGCACACCGCAGGTCACAGAGGAGCAGTGTTGATCTCAGAGAGCCTCAGTGGTCCTCTCTCCCTCTCCTTTATCCTCCTTTCTTTTTATTCTCTCCATTCTCTGATGATGGATGTGTCTGTTCACATTCCAAGGCCCCCCCACCCCACTCACACACTCCTCCACTCACACACACACACACTCCTTCACTCACACACACACACACACTCCTCCACTCACACACACACACACACACACTCCTCCACACACACACACACACACTCCTCCACTCACACCCACACACCAGGGTTTCCGTTAGAAAAAATTGCCGCCGGACATCGTGTCCGGGAAGATTTCGATTTACCGGACAAACGTGATATATTCCGGTCATCATATATAAAAAAAAAAATAAAAAAATCAAAAAAAAAATCTAATATAGCTGTTTGTCGCGGTGATTACTGTTGTGTAGCGGCCTATATATGCCATTTAATGTCTATTTCTCATCCGATACGATTAGATGCGAGCTATATAATATATAATAATATAACATGATTCGCATGCGCGCTATGCCATTATGTCCAGCGCTGAACGGGCGCCTCACTGGGAACTGAACAGACAGCATCGATCAATGAACAGACTCCACATTACGTTAACTGAAGTTTGTTAAATTGTTTGGGATTAATGTGAGTTTTCTATTTTCTCTTTCCAGTTTTACCCTTTTTTTTATCAATAAAACAACGTCATTTCTATAACCAGGTCTCGCTGGTTGGGAAGGCATTTCGTTTAGCTGCCTGTCAAATCATACTTAATCGGACTCGGGAGTATGTCAATGAGGAGAACATAACTGTTTATTGAGAAACAATAGGCAGGCTGGGATACGTATATAAAGAAATACCACAATGTCTAGATGTATAACATTTTATTGAACAGTGCAAGCATGTAGGCTTCTGGCGTGACATCGTACCCCTAACGTTCTTAGGGCTTGTTTGAAAAGCTTAGACTGAAAGTTAGTGCCCTGGTCAGATTGTATAACAAGAGGAAGACCGAATGTGGAAAAAAACGTTGTTAAAGCTTTCACCACTGAGCTGGCTGATATGTTACGCAACGGAACAGCTTCGGGAAAACGAGTAGCAGCGCACATAATAGTAAGCAAATACTGACTTCCACTTTTAGTCCTAGGCAAAGGTCCAACACAATCAATTATTACACGTTCAAATGGCTCCCCTATAGCAGGAATGGGATGCAATGGTGCGGGTGGAATGGATTGATTAGGCTTACCCGCCATCTGACAAGTATGGCAACAGCGGCAGTGCTTGGCAACATCCGCCTTCAGTCCGGGCCAAAAGAAATGTTTCAATATCAGCTGATAAGTTTTAGTTATACCTAAATGTCCTGACCACTGGCTCTCATGTGCTACAGATAACACCTGTTGTCTATAACCCACAGGCACAACCACTTGTTTTACAGTATTCCACTCACAACCATTTGCATTAGGAGGAGACCATTTACGCATTAATATCCCATCGTTAAGGAAATAAACTACGTTGCCCCCTATTTCAGATTCCTCACTAGCTGCATGTAAAAACATTTGTTTAATGACTGATCAGCTACTTGAGCGACACGCAATCGCTCGCCGGTTACAGGCAGAGATAGGCTGTCAGCGGATGGTATGGTAGGACTCGGGGAGGATGGTAACTCTACCACTTTCTCCCTGGGAGAAGCTGAAACAATCGGGTTCTCATCCCTTTCAGAAAAGGCTTGCATAATCACACTATCACAGAGAGAAACATCGCTATCCTCCTCTCTGCCTCGACTCGATTGTGCACGAGTTATAGCGCACACCGGAAACAACCGCTGTTTCACATAGGCAGCCTACACATTAGGAGTCATCATCATGCCGGTGTCAAATCATATCATAATAAAATAAATACATAGCCTATATATTCGTCTTTTTTAAAATAGAAGGAATCAGAATGTGAACTTTAGCGAATTGTATTCAAATTGTGCTTAGAGGGAATTATTTTCACCGGACATTTATGTCCGACGAGTTTTCAATTTGTCGGACTTCAACAACTTTTACCGGACAAAGTCCGGGAATTACCGGTTAACGGAAACCCTGCCACACACACTCCTCCACACACACACACTCCTCCACTCACACACACACACACACTCACTCCTCCACTCACACACACACACACACTCACTCCTCCACTCACACACACACACACTCCTCCACTCACACACACACACTCCTCACACCCACACACACTCCTCCACACACACACACACACTCCTCCACATACACGTACACACACACATACACACACACACTCCTCCAGACACACATACACATACATATACACACACACACATGCACACAAATACACATGGGTTAGTATGCACAACTGTGCACACATGCACACACACCCACACGCACACACAGACCATGGGGAGAGTTCTCAGACCATGCCAGCAGGCCTGGGCTCCAGACCAAGGCCAGATCAACGGCTTCAGAACACAGTGTTCGTTTAGTTCATCAGAGAAGCTAACGAGGATGGATCTGGTGATCTCCTGCCAGCCAGCAGCTCTGACTCTCTCTGGTGTCTCTGTCTCTGGATTCTCTCCTCATGGTGTCTCTGTGTGTGTGTGTGTGTGTGTGTGTGTGTGTGTGTGTGTGTGTGTGTGTGTGTGTGTGTGCGTGCGTGCGTGCGTGCGTGCGTGCGTGCGTGCGTGCGTGCGTGCGTGCGTGCGTGCGTGCGTGCGTGCGTGCGTGCGTGCGCATGCTAACCCATGTGTCTTTGTGTACATGGGTGTGTGTGTGTATGGAGGAGTGTGTGTGTGTGTGTGTCAGTATTTCTACCTAGATTTCTTTCTCTCATTAGAGTAATAGGAATGCTATTTTGGTAGAAAGTATGTCTCTGTTGAAAAATAGATGGTATATATTTCAATGAGACTTTAACCATAAATGAAGGTTCAAATATAGGATAAAGAGAAGTCTGTGTATTTGTCATTATGAGGTGTTGTGTCTTTGTCATCGTGATGTAGAGCAGGGGAGGCTGGTGGAGGTAGAAATCGAGGGCTCATTGTAATGTATGGAATGGAATCGGGGAATGGTATCATACACACGTCTCTCTCTCTCTCTCTCTCTCTCTCTCTCTCTCTCTCTCTCTCTCTCTCTCTCTCTCTCTCTCTCTCTCTCTCTCTCTCTCTCTCTCTCTCTCTCTCTCTCTCTCTCTCTCTCTCTCTCTCTCTCTCTCTCTCTCTCTCTCTCTCTCTCTCTCTCTCTCTCTCTCTCTCTCTCTCTCTCTCTCTCTCTCTCTCTCTCTCTCTCTCTCTCTCTACCAGCCTCCACTATCTAGTCTCTAAGAGAATTTAATTCAAAGCACTTCTAATTGCATATCAATCACAAAATCGTCTTGGACCAAAATACATCAGACCTCCCCTCACCCTATATTCCAGCAAGGCCCCCTGTTTTTGTGAAAACAAAACACGGTGAAGCAGCTTTCAGTCACTCTGCCACCTGCTCCTGGAACAAACTCCTTGAAGAACTCAAACAGGCCTGAACTCTAAATATATTTAAAATAAGTGCTGCTTGCTACTGCAAGCACACTTAACTAGGCTAAAAACCTTCATGTTATGCAGTGTTTATGACTGACCTCTAGCACTTTATCTACGGCTATTAAATGTTTTATCTTGTTTATTTTTTTAATCTATTTTTCTTACTTTCATTTTCTTACTTATTCTCCTCTTGCTGTATTTTTTATGCTCTATTGTAAAGCACTTTGAATTTCCTCTGTATTTCCCTGTTGTATGAAATGTGCTACATAAATAAACTTGCCTTGCCTCGCCTCGCCTATCCTCCCCCGATCTGTAGGAGAACACACAGCGTGGATGAGGTGGATAAAGTACGACACAGTTCGTGAGCTTAGAATTATCAGGTTCCATCTCCGTTTAGGGTAGTTCAGAGATATTGAGCGTCAACGTTTTTACATTCCATCCATTATGTTTTGTGAGATGGAACCTTTGTATTTTATGAATTACTAACTCAAAAATGTCAACATTTTAAAAATAACACCACACAGGCATTAATAAACACCTAATGGATCAGATTATGTAAAAAACTAAATTTTGACAAAAATGGAGATAGAACCTTATAATTCTAACGTCACGAGTTGAATCACAGTTATCATGCGGCACGACGTCATGACTGCAATCTCTCGTGTTTCCTTCTCCTCTGGGTTGTTTACACGTTGTCCCAGCTCCAGACAGATATTTCCTTCTGCTGCCCCGTCCACGTACGCACACCGTACTTCACCTCGTGGATACAGCTAACCAAGCCACACTACATCAAAGTGAGTTACTGTATAATTGCAGGAAAGAAATAACCTAGCATGGGACACTTCTTCCACACATTCCTATTTCTCTCCTCTCTTCCACATTTGTAACCACGGCAGACCCGAGCGGCACGGCGTGCCAAAAGGCAGCCAACTTGAAAGGAATGTCAAGAGGATTGCAAAGCTTCTCTCTTAGCTTCTTAGGTGTCGCTGCTTCAAAAAAAGGAGGTTTTCTTCATTCATTTATGTAATTTGAATTTACGATGGTCCAAGGACTATCAACCGGGCTGTGTCATTTAATTATAACTGTTTGAAATTAGTTTCTTCCCCCCCCACCCCCCCACCCCGCTTTAATGTTTCCTCCGGAATTGATAAGAGCGAGCTCATCACATTACATTACGGTGCTGTGATCCTCATTGTTGGAGCTCACTCGCTCTAATAGTCCCATCAGAGCAGGCCAGCAGCTAGCAGACACACACTCTCTGCTATTAGCTAAAGAGAGAGAAGGAGGTAATGGCAGACAAAGAGAGGGGGAGAGAGAGAGAGAGAGAGAAAATGAAAGAAGTGGTTGGGGTTGTAGATAGATAGAGAGAGAGAAAGAGAGAGAGAGAGAGAGATGAGAGAGAGAGATGAGGAAGAGAGGGAGAGAGGGAGGGAGAGGGAGAGAGAGAGAAAATGAAAGAAGTGGTTGGGGTTGTAGATAGATAGAGAGAGAGAAAGAGAGAGAGAGAGAGATGAGAGAGAGAGATGAGGAAGAGAGGGAGGGAGAGGGAGAGAGAGAGAAAATGAAAGAAGTGGTTGGGGTTGTAGATAGAGAGAGAGAGAGAGATGAGGGAGGGAGGGAGGGAGGGAGAGGGAGAGAGAGGGAGAGAGAGGGAGGGAGAGAGAGAGAAAATGAAATAAGTGGTTGGGGTTGTAGAGAGAGAGAGAGAGAGATGAGGAAGGGAGGGAGGGAGGGAGAGGGAGAGAGAGAGAAAATGAAAGAAGTGGTTGGGGTTGTAGATAGAGAGAGAGAGAGATAAGGAAGAGAGGGAGAGGAGGAGGGGAGAGGGAGAGGGAGAGAGAGAGAGAGAGAGAGCCAGGAAGGGCATGGAATGGAAACCTCCCTGGTACTGTATGCAGGACCACGTTCAACAAATATTTGAGATGTAAGACGATGAGGAATGTATTCACACATCTCTGTGAAGCGGAATGAAGAAGACATGCATATCCTGAAAACACACACACACACCTACACACACACACACACATCTACACACACACACACCGACACACACACAGACGCACGCACACACACACCGACCTACCCACACACACACACACACACACACACACACACACACCTACCTACACCCACACACACACCCACCCACACAGTTACATTTCCCTCCTCCTCCTCCTCTTCTCTAATGAATAAACCATGTCCATCTCAGAGGTGAGCGATCACAATCAGTGAGGGAGAGTTGGCGTTTCCCTAAAATCAACAGCAGTCAGAAGTCCTTTTAATTCATCAGGAACATTGGTTCAAACACCAGAGACTCGTCTCTGCACTGGAGTACATCGGGGCCAAGTGCTCTCGCAAGGACGAGCGGGACGGAAGGGATGGAAGGGATGGAAGGGACGGAAGGGACGGAAGGGACGGAAGGGACGGAAGGGACGGAAGGGATGGAAGGGATGGAAGGGACGGAAGGGATGGAAATCCTCCCGTGGTCTCTGTATGTGTCTATACCCAGCAGTGTAGATCCTGCCCTGTTATCACCACCTGGGGGCCTGGCGATAGTGACACTGTGTCATACATTATGCATCCGCTCATCTTAGAGACCTGGCAGGCTACGCAGCCAGGTAGACAGACTCGTGGCATACGCAAGCGTACACACACATGCGCGCACACACACACACACACACACTCACATACCTATGCATATGTATGCACACACACGCTGCCACACACACACACACACACACACACACACATACGAATGTATACGCATGCACACACACATGCATACCTATGCATGTCAGCAGACACACATACATACATACTAGACATACATATACACACGCAGGCATGCACACACACACACATACACACGCTACACACACAAAGTGCGAGAGAGATGGGGGGGGGGGGGGCATTCTATGGCTTCAATTACATTCTAGAGCAATATATAGTATTTATGTCAAAATAAACTGCTGCCTCAATTACAAAAACACCCCCGCCCCAAACCCTGACAACTACTCACCCTCCAGTGAATACCCTGCCCAGGGTAAACCCAGAGAGAGCTTTCTAATTCTAGATAACCCAAGCTGGAGTGATGGGTCCATGGGGTTGGGGAGGTGACAGGTTCAAACCAAGGATAACACACCAACATCTGGCTGCTGCCAATATCTCCACCCCAGTGATGGCACTCTGAATGGTGGGGTGGTGGTGGTGGGGAGGGGGGGTAGAGAGAGTGAGAGAGTGAGAGAGAGAAGGAAAGAGGCACCAAAGAGGGAGGGAGGGAGGGAGAGAGAGATAGAGCGAGAGAGAGATAGAGAGATAGAGAGAGAGAGAGAGAAGGAAAGAGGCACCAAAGAGGGAGGGAGAGAGATAGAGTGAGAGAGAGAGAGAAGGAAAGAGGCACTAAAGAGGGAGGGAGAGAGATAGAGCGAGAGAGAGATAGAGAGAGAGAGAGAGAGAGAGAGAGAGAAGGAAAGAGGCACCAAAGAGGGAGGGAGAGAGATAGAGCGAGAGAGAGATAGAGAGAGAGAGAGAGAGAAGGAAAGAGGCACTAAAGAGGGAGGGAGAGAGATAGAGCGAGAGAGAGATAGAGAGAGAGAGAGAGAAGGAAAGAGGCACCAAAGAGGGAGGGAGAGAGAGAGGGTGAGAGAGAGAGAGAGAAGGAAAGAGGCACCAGAGAGAGAGAGAGAGAGAGAGAGAGGGTGAGAGAGAGAGAGAAGGAAAGAGGCATCAGAGAGAGAGAGAGAGAGAAGGAAAGAGGCACCAAAGAGAGAGAGAGAGAGAGGTTGGTAGGATTTATGCTCCTAAACTCTCCCAGCTCCAAGGTTGTCATCAGCTGTTTCTCTATTTATCTTTCTAAGCGATGGTTGCATTGAAGCAGTTAGAAGTGTGATTAAGTGAAGCGCCCCCCCACCCCCTCCCCCCCTCGTATTCACACAGAGGTGTGTGGAGGTCAAATCACTGACAGGGAATTCAATTTACTGCTCCCTTCACCGTTAAAGAGAAGGGTTAGCCAGGTTTAAGAGAGGTGGCCATATTAGGGCATGATAGTCTCAACCCCCCTGTCACCTGGATTAGAATGTTGTCACGGTTCCAGAATGTTCTTATTGTTCTGAAAAAAAGACGTTCTTGTTAATCAATGACGTGAATATGGATGTTATGATTTTAATAATAATAATAAGGTATTGCAATGGCATTGCTTTTTCATTACACTGACGATAAATAAATCTGCCTTGTTCATTTGTGTAGATAATCTTCTAAGAAAGCCAATGACTCTATCATGTCTCTATCATAATCCCCTTCAAACGTTACTGGAGCGTTTAGCCTTGAAGGATGAGGGTGACTGAGTTAATGGAGGCCAGAGGAAAAAAAGTGGTTAAAATCAGGAAAAAATACCATCCACACTAATTAGCACTAGGCTACTACTGTAACTCCCCTCAGGCGACCTGCCTCTATCCCTCCTTACACTCATCTTCCTTTCTGAATCCGCAGGACACAAAACAATACAGAGGTACGTTAGATACCCGAGATTCTGAGACGTGACGTGCAGCGTTTTCACATTCTAGTATTATTCGTTTGATATGAACTCGAAATGACTGTTATTTCTCCGAGATTTCTCATAAAAACAAGTGAAGCCAAACAACTTTGTGAAAACGTCAACGGAGCAGCATTGAGCTTACCCCGAGCCTTTTACTGTCAAAGCTTTTTCCATTTCAGTCAGATAGCGTCATCCTTATTTAGCTTGTTGTGACCCGGGGAAACAACTTTGATGACAACCGGCGCGACGTGTAAATCCTCAGAAGTTGCGAGACAGCGGCATCATTCTGTCAACAGCGTCTCTGTGCTTATTATCCGATGTATCCGTATACAAAATCTGACTTTTCTTTATAAAATGTTAATGACGTTAGAGAAATACCCCCACTGCAACGATTCACAACACGAAGGATCATACAGTTTCGGTCAAATGTAGTTGTTAATATTACGAAGCTATCACCCGGTGCTCATTTTCTCTCACTCTCTCTGAGAGAAAAAATGGACGTATACATTTCAAACACACACATATTAAAAGGTAGACTATTATGTAAATGACCCAATTAAAACCATGACCTCTGACCCCCCAACGGTACCTCGCTCAACACCTTTGCCCCCTTCTGTAAAAGAAGCTGTTTGAAGTCATAAGGGGGAAAAACCGACAAACCGACACACCGGCCGCGTGTCATTGGAGCTATTCTCAGCCTCTCGGCTCCTAACAGATGAGGGGTCTGCATGAAGACGTACCGGCCAGCTGTTTCTGACAGGCCGCTAATGAATATCTCAGTGGTGTCTCAGCCTCGCTGGCTCTGACCGTGTCTCCGGTCTCCGTGACATCTGTCTTGTGTGAGCCGTCACGGAGAAGGAGACAGAAGGGGTGAGATGGAGAGGGAAGGGAGAGAGAGAGAGGGAGAGAGACGTGTTTACTCAGGAATAACGATGGCCCGACCGCCGTCCTCCCCTCCTTGACTTCATTATTTCAAGGGAACGGACGTGTCATGTTCAGAGAGCAGGATGTCAGACAGGCTGACTCTGCCCTGCTACATGAGAGAGTCCCTGCGTGACGCTCGCCTACGCTGCAGTAGTGGGGGGGGGGGGGGCGTCAGGGGAGGTAGAAATCGGAGGATGGTCTCATTATAATGGTTGGGACAAAATTAGCAATGGCCATTGGCGGTGGGAGGTGGGAGGGGGGAGGGGTAATATTTTCAAGACCAATGACCAAGCAAATTGGCAGTTTGGTCCTAATTCAAGGTTGTCGAGTTAGGCATAAGGTAAGGGTAGGTTAAGGTTAGGGTTTGAAAACCAAATTCAGGGGGGAGAGAAAATGTTGCACTTGCTGTTTTGCAGCACGGCTGTCTAGGGAGGACTGATGGACTCAGTGTGGGACCTACTCCCCAGCAATGTCACCAAGCAACGTTGCATGGAGGTTCTCTCTCCAACCATGAAAGAGATGAAAGAGAAATTACATTTTTAATTTAAAGTCAGGTCAATTTAATACAACTGTAGTCATCCCCTCAGGGTGCAATTAAGAAACGCCTTGCCTGATCACACAAAAACATCATTCACACACTGTACATCAGGGGAGGCTGGTGGAGGTAGACATCGGAGAACGGGCTCATTGTAATCCACGGAATGGAATGAAGAATGGTATCAAACACACGTGTGTACAGAACATCTGTCTGCTTTGCAGTGCTAGAGAGAGAGACAGAGAGAGAGAGAGAGAAAATTAGTTGTTAATATTAGGCCAGGGGGGAGAGGAGGAGGCCAGGGGGGAGAGGAGGAGACCAGGGGGGAGAGGAGGAGACCAGGGGGGAGAGGAGGAGGCCAGGGGGAGAGGAGGGAGGCCAGGGGGAGAGGAGGGGGCCAGGGGGGAGAGGAGGAGGCCAGGGGGGAGAGGAGGGAGGCCAGGGGGAGAGGAGGAGGCCAGGGGGGAGAGGAGGAGACCAGTATGGAGAGGAGGCCAGGGGGGAGAGGAGGAGGCCAGGGGGGGGAGGAGGAGGCCAGGGGGGAGAGGAGGGAGGCCAGGGGGGAGAGGAGGGAGGCCAGGGGGAGAGGAGGAGGCCAGGGGGAGAGGAGGAGGCAGGTCACGGGGGTGAGGAGGAGACCAGGGGGGAGAGGAGGGAGGTCACGGGGGTGAGGAGGAGACCAGGGGAGAGAGGAGGGAGGCCAGGGGGGAGAGGAGGAGGCCAGGGGGGAGAGGAGGAGACCATGGGGGGGGAGGAGGAGACCAGGGGAGAGAGGAGGGAGGCCAGGGGGGAGAGGAGGAGGCCAGGGGGAGAGGAGGAGGCCAGGGGGAGAGGAGGGAGGCCAGGGGGGAGAGGAGGGAGGTCAGGGGGGAGAGGAGGAGGCCAGGGGGAGAGGAGGAGGCCAGGGGGAGAGGAGGGAGGCCAGGGGGGAGAGGAGGGAGGCCGGGGGGGAGAGGAGGAGGCCAGGGGGAGAGGAGGAGGCCAGGGGGAGAGGAGGGAGGCCAGGGGGGAGAGGAGGGAGGCCGGGGGGGAGAGGAGGGAGGCCAGGGGGGAGAGGAGGAGGCCAGGGGGGAGAGGAGGAGGCCAGGGGGGAGAGGAGGAGGCCAGGGGGGAGAGGAGGGAGGCCAGGGGGAGAGGAGGAGACCAGTAGGGAGAGGAGGAGACCAGGGGGGAGAGGAGGGAGGTCACGGGGAAGAGGAGGGAGGTCACGGGGGAGATAACTCCTGGGGACGGAGAGGGAGAGTTGTTCTGAGACGGCGTAAGAGGCCCTGATCTCCGGGACCTGCTGCATAGTAAAGAGGGTTTTATAAGATGGATAAATCTGCTGGTAATGACCACATAAGGGAAACAGTTGGAATTACACTCTTAAACCCTATTCGCACGGGACTAGTATTATGTAGTGACGTCCATAATTTGTAATCATTTCCGTAGGTCGTCTGTGTTCCTTATCCCGTGCAAATCGGCCATGTCCGTAAAGATGTCAGTAAAAATTCTACCGCAAATTACCGACCCTATTTCGCTGATTCTGGACGTCCTGGGATAATGGTAGTCCAGCGCAAAGCGGCATGTCGATAATTTGAGGTGAGTTTTTGTTTTCGCTGCCCTTTTTTTCCCCTTTGTGTCCAATGCCTATTGTGCTTGTTGTTCATGAAGCGGATGTTACACAGAGCCATGACATCATACCCGGGGGAATGTCTGTAAATTCCAGTAAAACACAGACTTCGCTTGTCCCGCGAAGAAGTTGTAGTGAGAACCAAAAACAGGGTTCTTCATGTGTCCCTGGACACTCTTTGAAAGAACCATTTTTGAACCAAAACAAAACGGAAACACCCACTACAGTAGTAGCTTTTGACAACACAATGTTTCATCATGTGTGTACTACTACGACATGCCAATACGATGGTGCGCCACTCTTAGTGCTAATGCCAATCGCGCCTCTGGACACACTGTGCACTGGCGTACAGCTCGCTAACCTGTGAACTCTGAGAGGAACGCGGCCGATGAAAACAGGCTTACGATGGATCTTGCTTAATTGCGTCCTGAAGCGCTTCCTACGCCTCGTCTTACAGTAGAGAGAAATTGATGTCATGCGTTATTAACACCAGCTACAGCTGAACAACGGGGGAAACCCCCTCTCTGTTTCACACAGGGTGTGTGGCTTAGCTATAGGGGGTTGGTGGGGGGGGTGGGGGGGGTAAAGAGACAGATTAAAAAATAAAAAATAAACACTGGGTAAGGAAAATTGGAACTGACTCCTGCCACATAGTGTAAAGTGGAGAGGAATTAGTTTGGGGGGTATTGAATTAAACCCGGTTATGCAATCAAATTGATATAAAAGCCCTTGATGGTGTGTAATTGCAATCAGTTAAATTGCTTAATCTAAATGGAGGGCCATAGGGAGGGGAGGCGATCTGTTATGTTTGAGAGAGGAAGCTGCAGACCAGGGAAGGCTGGCGGCGGTATAGAGATCGGAGGACGGGCTTGTAATGTACGGAATGGAATGAGGAACGGTAACATGGTATCATGCCATGTGTGTTTGATACCATTCCTCACTACCACTCCATGCATTACAATGAGCCCGTCCTCTGATGTCTACCCCCACCAGCCTCCCCTGCTGTAGATTCCTTTCTAATTACTTCTTACAGTGGCTTAACTCGCTGTAACACGGGCCAGCAATCCAAAGTAGATTAAATCATTACTGAGGAAATTATCCCAACATTACCTCAAGCATCAAGAAGTTCAGTTTTACTCATTTACGGTCGGAAATTGTTTTTCTAAAACTCCTCTTGATGTGTGCTGTGTCACAAAGTTAATAAAAGTTCAAATGCCGACAGGTTTTGTGGATAGAACATAGACAGTAGTATGACATGAATAGTATGATATGAATACCAGTGAACATCGGTAGAGGTGGAAATCGTAAGTGGGGTCATTGTAATGCATGGAATGAAATGAAATGAGGAATGGTATCATTACCGGTGTAATGGTTAAGAGGAGTAGAGGAGGTAGAGAGTAGAGGAGGTAGAGAGTAGGGGTAGAGGAGGTAGAGAGTAGGGGTAGAGGGTAGAGAAGGTAGAGGGTAGAGGAGGTAGAGGGTAGAGGAGGTAGAGGGTAGAGGAGGTAGAGAGTAGAGGAGGTAGAGAGTAGAGGAGGTAGAGGCGGTAGAGGCGGTAGAGGCGGTAGAGAGTAGGGGTAGAGGCGGTAGAGGAGGTAGAGGGTAGAGGAGGTAGAGGGTAGAGGGTAGAGGGGGTAGAGAGTAGGGGTAGAGGCGGTAGAGGAGGTAGAGGGTAGAGGAGGTAGAGGAGGTAGAGAGTAGAGGAGGTAAAGGAGGTAGAGGAGGTAGAGAGTAGAGGAGGTAGAGGGTAGAGGTAGAGGGTAGAGGAGGTAGAGGGTAGAGGAGGTAGAGGGTAGAGGAGGTGGAGGGTAGAGGAGGTGGAGGTAGAGGGTAGAGGAGGTAGAGGGGGTAGAGGAGGTGGTAGAGGAGGTAGAGGGTAGAGGAGGTAGAGGGTAGAGGAGGTAGAGGGTAGGAGGTAGAGGGTAGGGGTAGAGGAGGTAGAGAGTAGGGGTAGAGGAGGTAGAGGGTAGAGGAGGTAGAGGGTAGAGGGTAGGAGGTAGAGGGTAGAGGAGGTAGAGGAGGTAGAGGGTAGAGGAGGTAGAGGGTAGAGGAGGTAGAGGGTAGAGGAGGTAGAGGGTAGAGGAGGTAGAGGGTAGAGGAGGTAGAGGGTAGAGGAGGTAGAGGGTAGAGGAGGTAGAGGAGGTAGAGGGTAGAGGAGGTAGAGGGTAGAGGAGGTAGAGGAGGTAGAGGAGGTAGAGGGTAGAGGAGGTAGAGGGTAGAGGAGGTAGAGGAGGTAGAGGGTAGAGGAGGTAGAGGGTAGAGGAGGTAGAGGAGGTAGAGGGTAGAGGAGGTAGAGGGTAGAGGAGGTAGAGGAGGTAGAGGAGGTAGAGGAGGTAGAGGGTAGAGGAGGTAGAGGGTAGGGGTAGAGGAGGTAGAGGGTAGAGGCCCATATGGGATTCAGGGCACATTTTCCATCGAGCCTAAAACAGGAAGCATGCTCTCCAACTTCCTTCTCCGATCTCACCTCCAGCGAGAGACATGAAAGGCAGGCTGGGACGGCATTATTACCCATACTGGTAGTATAGCATTAAGATCGATCATCATTTACCATATGCCTAGAGCTAAGTTGCTTTTGTGGCATCCCTCTCACTGAGACCGGGGGAAAGGTGCACACACGAGCCAGAGACGACACGAAACAGGAGGGACAGTTAGCCACTCTAGGTGTATTTTATTAACTAAAAAAAGAACAAGGGCAATAAGGCCAGCTTAAGGGTCCTCACATAATCCAATAAAGGTTCTTCCTCTAGGGGGGCACATCAAGTTGGCGTCTAGCCCGGGGAGGCTCGGTGGCTTCTGTTTGACCCCGTCTCTGTTGGGTCTTATCTCTTGAACAGAACAGAACAATTAATAACATCATGATAAGACTTTTTAATACTTAAGGGTCTTGATTTTCCCAAAATTGATTTATCAACTTGTAATACTTAATACACCGCGGATACCCTGTTTATAAACAAGCAGAAGGCTTTATGCACATTAATTCTGATTCGCATAAGACATAAAACACCTCAAGCGAGCGTACAAACTTTTGTGTGAATTAGAGGAAGTTTATTCAAATGTTGCTGCTTCCATAACATTTCTAATGCGACACACGATGCGAAATGGTTTGTGGAAGCACGACTACAGTCTCTCACACACACACACACACACAGAAGAGGGTGACCTACTTGGAGATGATCATCTCGTGGAGGATCTCCCTGAAGGTCTTCTGCTCCTCTCCGTTCACCTTCTCACTGCCCTCCACTGGGATGATCTACACACACACACACACACACACACACACACACACACCTTTATTGGTATTATCTATAGGGAGTAGGGGTGTAATGGATCGCCCTCCACGGTACGGCACGCATGTGTACAATCAATCAATTGCAAAATGCGATCAATTGCAAAATGTAAATATTAGTTAATATCTCTTGTAAATCACAATGTAGAGTTGCCATGAAAAGATAGACGCGACAGTTGCATGCTTTGTTTTACTCTAAAGCGCAATGATAGGTTGAGAATGCTAAATGAAAAGAATCCGTCGTTTGCTCACTACACGTGAAGCTGGGAATCCACAACAACAAGGCTGCGTTCGTAAATTCGCTCTGGAATCTGATCAGCATTCAAGGAACGCCTCAACGTCCAATCAAATTACTTGGTCCCTTTATGACGTCGGACCCAGTGTGCGCTCTGGCGCTCTCAAAGCGAATTTACGAACGCGGCCCAAGTGTATCATGGCGAATGGTAGTAACGTTGGCGTCGGAGAAGAACTCGAAATGCCTCCCTCGTCATTTAAATCCCATGGATGGGAGCACTTTGGCTTCTCTGTCAATTATGACGGGAGGCACGAGAAAGGTAGCTCGACAACTTCTGATAATGTAGGCATTTCTTTCAAAGTGGCATAAAACATGTTCATTCGTCTGCTTTAAAGAGCCCAGTGACTCACTGCTGCAACCAGGCGCCTCCTCCCTCTCTCATATTGCTATCATTTAAGTCTTATCATGATGAACAAGCATCGATACAGTGCCGTAGTCCAGCTCTCACCCCAACGTGCGTGCTTCTGCCTCGGCCGCCCCTTTGTCTGCCGGTTTCTGCCTTCTTTATGTCTCCTGTGAGTTGGTTTCTCACTGCAGCTCTGCTAATTGGGGAATGCAGGGCAGCTGTGCATCGCTGTGGGGTTTCCCTGCATCTCCTCTGCCCAGGGGCTGGGATGGCCGCTGTCCATGGTGCTGAGTTTTACCTGCAGCTACTCGGCCCTGAGGCCAGAATGGGCGCTGTCCACGGGACTCTCTCCCGAGGTCTGAGATGGAAGAAGGCAGACTTGGTGACTGACTGTATGAGTGGTTCAAAGGAAAGGGTTGGGTCCAGCAAGACCCCCCAGGTTCCTGACCTCTGAGCAAGGGCAGATGGAACAGCCGTCAATGGTGTGGACGAGGTTACTGATCTTTTGAAGGAGGGTCTTGGGTGCACTAACCATGAGTTCAGTTTTATTGCTGTTGAGTTTGAGTAGGTTAGTGGTCATCCATTCTTTGATTTCATGGAGGCAGGACTTTTATTCTGAACCTTTTTTCAGACTTTTATTCAGAAACTTTTTTTTCAGACTAAAATAAATAATAAATAAAATACTATACTGTACATCTAGAGCTAAGATGGTATCATCATTTATCATACATCGAAAGCTCAGATCCTATCATAATATACCATACATCTAGAGCCAGTGGTGTAGTGTAGTTTTTTCTAGTGGGTATACTGTGATTTTTCCCTCCCAGCTTCATGCTCACCCGTCCCAGAGCGACGTGTCCTGGAGCGACACCCGTCCCGTAGCGACACCCCATAAGCACCACCATACTCACTTATGCATACAGTATGCATCTACACATATATGAGAGCATTCTGAACGACTGGTTATGTGTTTACAAACATTTCAATTTATTATAAACAAAACAAGACTTTAACAACCAATGGCATTTACAGCAGGGGGGTGGACTGATTTTCTACTGTTTAGTGTTAATCACCATCACTACAGTATGTACTCTCAGCTTAAATGCAAGAAAGAAAGAACTGTTACAAGAACTGCCACAAGAACTGCTACAAGAACTGCCACAAGAACTGCTACAAGAACTGCTACAAGTCAAACGCTTCAAATAAGAAAAAAACAAACAGCCTGGTAGTCTACAAAGCTTTCCAAATATGCTTGTACTCGGCCATCTGAGGTTTGCATTGCCTCCTTGCTTGTGTGGCAGAACGATGGCTTCTCAACCATGTTGTGATGTACTTCCTTGGCTCAAAAAGCCTTACAGGGGGCCCATTGATGCTGATCATCATCAAATGACTGACATTGGACAACAACAGTGTAGATCTCTTGTCCGTGCATATATTGTTCATGAGACTGAAGCCCCTTTCACATTCGGCAGTGCTGCAAGGGATGGTCTGCATGCATCGTATGAGTGGCTTTAGGCTTTCAGGCTCACTGTCTGGGTGCTCAAGGAAATCTCTCATACCATTAACTGCTTGCGCTTCACAAAGATTGAACCGCCTGCACAGTCGCTTTACCTGTGTCTCACCATGCCGTATGCCAGGTGTTGATGGCCAGTTTCCTGTATCCAGAACATTGAGATCAACACGGATATGGGCTCAGCTAGACGCAGAGCCTGCCAAAAATAGCTTGAACTCGTAAGTGTTCCTCTCCACAGAAGTCTTTAGTAAAAGGCGAAAGGCTTGTGCGTTTTTTGTGGGTAGTGGTGGTCTAGTGGATAGTGAGTTGGACTTGTGATCGGAAGGTTGTGAGTTCGAATCCCGCCTGAAGCCACACCACTACTAGTGTGCCCTTGGGTAAGGCACTTAGCCCTCAGTTACTCCAGGGGGAATGTCCCTGTAATTCGTAATTGTAAGTCGCTTTGGATAAAAGCGTCTGCTAAATGGCAAAATTAAAATTAAATTAAAATAAGAAGCATTTCACCTTCAAATGAGAGGCGCTTCTCCATGTTGTTGATCAGACTTTGGAGGAACTGCTTTGCATTGATTGGTGTGAGCTTTGCATTTGACTCCAGGGGAACTGATCCCAAATGTCCCAAACCCAGTGCTGTCAGTGCCTCCTCTGTTTTCTCTCCTGGGGTGTCTTTGAATGTTGCAAGCACTCTGATGGTGCGCTTCAGAAGCTGGTTTGCTCTCAAGAGTGTGGTTGAATGGGCCTGGAGTTGCTGAGATAGGGTTGCAAGTTCAGACAGTGCATCATACATGAGTCCAAGGTCACACAGGAATTCCTTGCTTTGCATACGACGTGCCAGGCCTCTGTAAGTTTGTCTCTCTTTGCTGTTTCTTGTTTGGTCTTCTGCAGCATTTTCAAAGTGCTTGTTGAGTGCTTCATACGACCTCCACACAGCCTGTACAGAACGGAAGCTGCTGGCCACCCATCGTGTACTTAAAACTCCGCCAATTTTCAGGACTTGTGAGCCCACTTCTTGTGCTGCTTCCAGAAGCTCCCGTGAATTTTTATTAGACTGACTGTAGAGATTGTGGATCTTCTCCATGAACGCTTTGAAGTGGTTGATTGCCTGAACCTCATCCACAGCATCAGATACAGCCAGTTCCAAACGGTGGTTCATGCAGTGCCATGTGAAGAGGTTAGGGTACCTTGCAGTCAGCCTGGTTGCCACACCAGACTTCTTGCCTAACATGACACTTGCTCCATCAGAAATAAATGAGACCCAGTTCTTTTGAAGCCACTCTTCACTGAAGCCTGCAATGTCCAAACAGCTCAGTAGAGCTTCTTCTATGCCCTCTGCCCTTTGGCTCTCCAGCTCAACCAGCTCCAGGAACAAAAATTCAGGAGTAGCTCCATCTACTGAGGCTTTCAGGCTGACAATCATGGCAGATTTGTGGCTGAGAGATGTAGCCTCGTCAATGAGAACAGACAACTTGCTTGAAGATGACACAAGACTGTGAACAATTTTTTTCTGCATCTCTTTTGCTATATGTTCCACAATTTTTGTGGAACTGTACCTTGAGTGCAGACTAGTACCCATGTTGACACCATTTTTTTCCTGAAGCTCAATGAGATCATCATGGTCAGTGAAAGGTCGGTTCATCTTTGCAAGATAGTATGCTGTTCTGAATACAGCATCTGTCTCAGCCAACACAGTCTCTGACACAGCTCTCACCAAATTTCCAAGCAAATCCTGTCCACCCTTTTCAGTGAGCTCCTGGGCTATTGTGTGTGCCCTGGACGTCTCATGTCGTCGAATCTTGTTCCTCAAAGAGGTCAGAGCCGTTGATCTGTCTGTGTTTAAAGACTGGATCTTAAAGGACACCCACTCCTCAGATATGGACACTCTTTTTTCTGTAAGGATGGCAGTTGATTTTATGGACCTGCTAATAGCACAACCTGGAAGTAAACAAAACCACGACTAATTAGCATCATCATACACGTTTTGTATCTATATTAGCAATAACATCTGCTGAACAGGGCCAACATTTTAATTAAATTAAATCTAAAGTATTTAATAAACTGTTTACAATCTTCACACCATGGCTAGCAAATGCTTGAAAAGCAGATGAAAGGAGGAAAACATTACACTCTTTCAATAGCTAATTATCTGACAACTATTGATAACTAACATTACAATATAGTAATTGAATGGTAAATGTCTTAAATTAATGCACATTAAAGATGACCCTGAATTAACTCTCATTTGCATAGTCATTGACTTTATGAATTTCAATTGTTTATATCAGCTTTGCCTTTTCATGTGCTGATATTACCTAATTTTCTGTCCCTCCACTGTAACCAAGGATGCCTTGTTTTAAATTCCTTAGCCTGACTTTCAGTCCACAAGGCTGGCCAGGAGTTCTCAGTTGTCTCATCGTCTGAAACAAGGAGATATAAACATCATATTCTGTTTGTTTTCTACTGCACACAGACACACACGCACATGCGCACACACACAGTATCTAAGTTCTCTCTACCCTTCCCCCGGATTTATTGATCCATCATCACACTACTATTCTGACAGAGAATAACTATACAGAGAATATTAACGCAGCTAACGTTAGTGAAGTTAGCTAGCTAGTTCTAGATACAATTCAATATACCAACAATAATACCCTGCTGTTACAGTTTACGTTAATGATAACGCATATCATATGGTACTTTCACTTACCACCAGGTGACGTTACGATGGCATCGGGTTGGTGCTGGATAGCATTAGCCTCATCATCTGGCTCTTTTTCTGTAACATTCATGTCAGTGTCAGTGTCACCAGAAGCGGCAGTAGCTTCAGGGGAAGGCTTACTAAAACACTCAAAAAGTGTAGTTTGCTTTCTCTTCATATCTGGGAAGTTTGAAAGTTCTGTCACAATAAGCGTTATGGTGCGGCACAGGTGTGTATTTGGTACAGCTAGCGGAGTGGTTAGGCACGACGGGTAAAATATACAAACGCGGAGTAATACAAGATGTGTCAAGATTCCAGTTAGCCGGCCCGTGCGTATATCATGGATATTTGTACGGCTGGAACTCAAACTGACCAATAGAGACATGAATGGACCGGATCTATCTGTTGTATATAACACCGTTACGTATCCTCACGCATTTTTAAGTGGGTATACGTATCCTCGCGCATTTTTAAGTGGGTATACGTATCCTCGCGCATTTTTAAGTGGGTATACGCAAATCCTTGGCCGTTCCTAGTGGGTATACGGCGTAGACCCGCGTATCACGTAGACTACACCACTGTCTAGAGCTAAGATGCTATCATAATACACCATACATGGGCTGGGCTGGAGTGAATGATGTCTCCCAGAAAGTGATTTGGTTGTGGAGTTCACGTGTACATTACCACGCTTTATGTTCAGGGCTGCTCTCCGCTCTCAGGAAGCTGAATACTTTATGGTACTTTGTAGGCAACGGAGATACATCTATCTCATTCTAACACGGCTTAGAGAGGCTTAGACAGAGAGAAAGGAGCAAAGAAGGGGAGAGAGAAAGAGAGAGAGAGTGAAAGGGGAAAGAGAAAGTGAGAGGAAAGAGAGAGATGGATAGAGGCAGAGAGAGAGGGAGAAAGCAAGAGAGATGGCGAGAGAGATGGATAGAGTGAGAGAGAATGAGAGAGAGAAAGAAAGAGCAAAGAGAAAGTGAGAGAGAGAGGGGAGGGGGGGAGAGGAAGAGCAAGAGAGAGCCTATCTGTGTGTATGTGTGTGTGTGTGTGTGTGTGTGTGTGTGTGTGTGTGTGTGTGTGTGTGTGTGTGTGTGTGTGTGTGAATGCGTGCATACGTGTGTGTGTGTGTGTGTGTGTGTGTGTTATTTATCCTCTTCCTCCGTGAGATATTAGATGCTGCTGCAGGTCAGCTGATGGAGATAATACATCTGGAGTGTTCGTAAAGCCACCTTAAGTGCCTCTGGAGAGGCTGAGCCGATTAATAGTCCTCCATGCCTCCATCTCAGCCAATTACATTAT
>NC_137693.1:10577871-10587871 GCF_963989245.1 Nansenia antarctica | reverse complement strand
CACCTCACCTCCACCACCTCACCTCCACCACCTCACCTCCTCCACCTCACCTCCTCCACCTCACCTCCACCACCTCACCTCCTCCACCTCACCTCCTCCACCTCACCTCCTCCACCTCACCTCCACCACCTCACCTCCTCCACCACCTCACCTCCACCACCTCACCTCCTCCACCTCACCTCCTCCACCTCACCTCCACCACCTCACCTCCTCCACCTCACCTCCTCCACCTCACCTCCACCACCTCACCTCCACCACCTCACCTCCTCCACCTCACCTCCACCACCTCACCTCCTCCACCTCACCTCCTCCACCTCACCTCCTCCACCTCACCTCCTCCTCCACCTCACCTCCTCCACCTCACCTCCTCCACCTCACCTCCTCCACCTCACCTCCTCCTCCACCTCACCTCCTCCACCTCACCTCCTCCACCACCTCACCTCCTCCACCTCACCTCCACCACCTCACCTCCTCCACCTCACCTCCTCCACCTCACCTCCTCCACCTCACCTCCTCCACCTCACCTCCTCCACCACCTCACCTCCACCACCTCACCTCCACCACCTCACCTCCTCCACCTCACCTCCTCCACCACCTCACCTCCTCCATCACCTCACCTCCTCCACCTCACCTCCTCCACCTCACCTCCTCCACCTCACCTCCTCCACCTCACCTCCTCCACCTCACCTCCTCCACCACCTCACCTCCTCCACCTCACCTCCACCACCTCACCTCCACCACCTCACCTCCACCACCTCACCTCCTCCACCTCACCTCCTCCACCACCTCACCTCCACCACCTCACCTCCACCACCTCACCTCCACCACCTCACCTCCTCCACCACCTCACCTCCACCACCTCACCTCCACCACCTCACCTCCTCCACCTCACCTCCACCACCTCACCTCCTCCACCTCACCTCCTCCACCTCACCTCCACCACCTCACCTCCTCCACCTCACCTCCTCCACCTCACCTCCTCCACCTCACCTCCACCACCACCTCACCTCCTCCTCCACCTCACCTCCTCCACCTCACCTCCTCCACCTCACCTCCTCCACCTCACCTCCACCACCACCTCACCTCCTCCACCTCACCTCCTCCACCTCACCTCCACCACCTCACCTCCACCACCTCACCTCCTCCACCACCTCACCTCCTCCACCTCACCTCCACCACCACCTCACCTCCTCCTCCACCTCACCTCCTCCACCTCACCTCCTCCACCACCTCACCTCCTCCACCACCTCACCTCCTCCACCTCACCTCCACCACCTCACCTCCTCCACCTCACCTCCTCCATCACCTCACCTCCACCTCCTCACCTCCTCCACCTCACCTCCTCCACCTCACCACCACCACCTCACCTCCTCCACCTCACCTCCTCCACCTCACCTCCTCCACCACCTCACCTCCTCACCTCCTCCACCTCACCTCCACCACCTCACCTCCACCACCTCACCTCCTCCACCTCACCTCCTCCACCTCACCTCCTCCACCACCTCACCTCCACCACCTCACCTCCTCCACCTCACCTCCTCCACCACCTCACCTCCTCCACCTCACCTCCACCACCTCACCTCCACCACCTCACCTCCTCCACCACCTCACCTCCACCACCTCACCTCCACCACCTCACCTCCTCCACCACCTCACCTCCTCCACCTCACCTCCACCACCTCACCTCCACCTCCTCACCTCCTCCACCACCTCACCTCCTCCACCACCTCACCTCCTCCACCACCTCACCTCCTCCACCTCACCTCCTCCACCTCACCACCACCACCTCACCTCCTCCACCTCACCTCCTCCACCTCACCTCCTCCACCACCTCACCTCCTCACCTCCTCCACCTCACCTCCACCACCTCACCTCCTCCACCTCACCTCCACCACCTCACCTCCACCACCTCACCTCCACCACCTCACCTCCTCCACCTCACCTCCTCCACCTCACCTCCACCACCTCTCCTCCACCACCTCACCTCCACCACCTCACCTCCACCACCTCACCTCCTCCACCTCACCTCCTCCACCTCACCTCCACCACCTCACCTCCTCCACCACCTCACCTCCTCCACCTCACCTCCTCCACCACCTCACCTCCTCCACCTCACCTCCTCCACCTCACCTCCACCACCTCACCTCCACCACCTCACCTCCTCCACCTCACCTCCACCACCTCACCTCCTCCACCACCTCACCTCCTCCACCTCACCTCCACCACCTCACCTCCTCCACCTCACCTCCACCACCTCACCTCCACCACCTCACCTCCACCACCTCACCTCCTCCACCTCACCTCCACCACCTCACCTCCTCCACCACCTCACCTCCTCCACCTCACCTCCTCCACCTCACCTCCACCACCTCACCTCCTCCACCTCACCTCCTCCACCACCTCACCTCCTCCACCTCACCTCCTCCACCTCACCTCCTCCACCTCACCTCCTCCACCTCACCTCCTCCACCTCACCTCCTCCACCTCACCTCCTCCACCTCACCTCCTCCACCTCACCTCCTCCACCTCACCTCCTCCACCACCTCACCTCCTCCACCACCTCACCTCCTCCACCTCACCTCCTCCACCTCACCTCCTCCACCTCACCTCCTCCACCTCACCTCCTCCACCTCACCTCCTCCACCACCTCACCTCCTCCACCACCTCACCTCCTCCACCTCACCTCCTCCACCTCACCTCCACCACCTCACCTCCTCCACCTCACCTCCTCCACCTCACCTCCTCCACCTCACCTCCTCCACCACCTCACCTCCTCCACCACCTCACCTCCTCCACCACCTCACCTCCTCCACCTCACCTCCTCCACCTCACCTCCACCACCTCACCTCCTCCACCACCTCACCTCCTCCACCTCACCTCCTCCACCTCACCTCCACCACCTCACTTCCTCCACCTCACCTCCACCACCTCACCTCCTCCACCTCACCTCCACCACCTCACCTCCTCCACCTCACCTCCACCACCTCACCTCCACCACCTCACCTCCTCCACCTCACCTCCACCACCTCACCTCCTCCACCTCACCTCCACCACCTCACCTCCACCACCTCACCTCCTCCACCACCTCACTTCCTCCACCTCACCTCCACCACCTCACCTCCTCCTCCACCTCACCTCCTCCACCTCACCTCCTCCACCTCACCTCCTCCACCTCACCTCCTCCACCTCACCTCCTCCACCTCACCTCCTCCACCACCTCACCTCCTCCACCTCACCTCCTCCACCTCACCTCCACCACCTCACCTCCTCCACCTCACCTCCTCCACCACCTCACCTCCTCCACCTCACCTCCACCACCTCACCTCCTCCACCTCACCTCCTCCACCTCACCTCCTCCACCTCACCTCCTCCACCTCACCTCCTCCACCTCACCTCCACCACCTCACCTCCTCCACCTCACCTCCACCACCTCACCTCCACCACCTCACCTCCTCCACCACCTCACCTCCTCCACCTCACCTCCTCCACCTCACCTCCACCACCTCACCTCCACCACCTCACCTCCTCCACCTCACCTCCACCACCTCACCACCTCCACCTCACCTCCTCCACCACCTCACCTCCTCCACCTCACCTCCACCACCTCACCTCCATCACCTCACCTCCTCCACCACCTCACCTCCTCCACCACCTCACCTCCTCCTCCACCTCACCTCCTCCACCTCACCTCCACCACCTCACCTCCATCACCTCACCTCCTCCACCACCTCACCTCCTCCACCACCTCACCTCCTCCTCCACCTCACCTCCTCCACCTCACCTCCACCACCTCACCTCCACCACCTCACCTCCACCACCTCACCTCCACCACCTCACCTCCTCCACCTCACCTCCTCCACCACCTCACCTCCTCCTCCACCTCACCTCCTCCACCTCACCTCCTCCACCTCACCTCCTCCTCCACCTCACCTCCTCCACCTCACCTCCTCCACCTCACCTCCTCCACCTCACCTCCACCACCTCACCTCCACCACCTCACCTCCTCCACCACCTCACCTCCTCCACCTCACCTCCTCCACCACCTCACCTCCACCACCTCACCTCCTCCACCTCACCTCCTCCTCCACCTCACCTCCTCCACCTCACCTCCACCACCACCTCACTTCCTCCACCTCACCTCCACCACCACCTCACCTCCTCCACCTCACCTCCACCACCTCACCTCCTCCTCCACCTCACCTCCTCCACCTCACCTCCTCCACCTCACCTCCTCCACCACCTCACCTCCTCCACCTCACCTCCTCCACCTCACCTCCTCCACCACCTCACCTCCTCCACCTCACCTCCTCCACCTCACCTCCTCCACCTCACCTCCTCCACCTCACCTCCTCCACCTCACCTCCACCACCTCACCTTCTCCACCTCACCTCCTCCACCTCACCTCCACCACCTCACCTCCTCCACCACCTCACCTCTACCACCTCACCTCCTCCACCTCACCTCCACCACCTCACCTCCTCCACCTCACCTCCTCCTCCACCTCACCTCCTCCACCACCTCACCTCCTCCACCTCACCTCCACCTCACCTCCTCCACCACCTCACCTCCTCCACCCACCTCCTCCACCACCCTCCCCACCTCACCTCCTCCACCACCTCACCACCACCTCACCTCCTCCACCTCACCTCCACCCCCTCACCGTCACCACCCCTCACCTCCACCACCTCACCTCCTCCACTCACCTCCTCCACCACCTCACCTCCACCACCTCACCTCCTCCACCACCTCACCTCCTCCACCTCACCTCCTCCACCACCTCACCTCCTCCACCTCACCTCCTCCACCTCACCTCCACCACCTCACCTCCTCCACCACCTCACCTCCACCACCTCACCTCCTCCACCACCTCACCTCCTCCACCTCACCTCCTCCACCACCTCACCTCCTCCACCTCACCTCCTCCACCTCACCTCCTCCACCTCACCTCCTCCACCTCACCTCCTCCACCTCACCTCCACCACCTCACCTCCTCCACCACCTCACCTCCACCACCTCACCTCCTCCACCACCTCACCTCCTCCACCTCACCTCCTCCACCACCTCACCTCCTCCACCTCACCTCCTCCACCTCACCTCCACCACCTCACCTCCACCACCTCACCTCCTCCACCTCACCTCCTCCACCTCACCTCCACCACCTCACCTCCTCCACCTCACCTCCACCACCTCACCTCCTCCACCACCTCACCTCCTCCACCTCACCTCCTCCACCTCACCTCCTCCACCTCACCTCCTCCACCACCTCACCTCCACCACCTCACCTCCACCACCTCACCTCCTCCACCTCACCTCCACCACCTCACCTCCACCACCTCACCTCCACCACCTCACCTCCACCACCTCACCTCCTCCACCTCACCTCCTCCACCTCACCTCCACCACCTCACCTCCACCACCACCTCACCTCCATCACCTCACCTCCACCTCCATGTACCATCCGTGCCCCAGCACAGGGCCTTTAGTGCGGTACACTGCAGGGTTTACTGTAGACATCCACTCGATTACAGTTGATGTATGTGATGTAACAATGCAAACCAACGCATGATAAACGACATGCTTCCCGTCATACATCTTGCCTATCGATTTTACTGCACAGATAGACGTATGGTTGCTACTGTACAATGTCTTCCCTACCGTGATGAGTGGAAAGAGCCTGGTGTATGCACTGGAAAACAAGGGAGGCTGGTAGAGGTAGAAATTGGAGGACGGGCTCAATGTAATGCATGGGATTCAATGAGGAACTGCATAAAGTTTGATATTGTTCCTCATTCCATTCCATGCATTAGATTGAGCCTGTCCTCCCATTTCTACCTCTACCAGCCTCCCTTGTTGTCAGTGAGCATGTATCATTGTTTTTGAGATACATTGTGGCACAAAGCCCCCCCCCCTCTCACACTTGTATTCCTTAGCGTTCCCTGACTCACTCTGACTCTTGCCTTGTTTGTTTTGACGTGTTGTTCTGTTCCTCTGGTGTTCTGTTGGTTGTTTATTTCCTGTTTATTAACACTTTAGGAGTACTTTTACTGTAAAGCACTTTGGTGTTATGTATGTATGGTATGTTTAAATGTGCTATATAAATCAATTTGACTGATTGATTGATTGATTGATGTAATGTTATATTGTATATACAAAAAAACATTCTATGGAGGGATTAGTCCCCCTCGATCCTAACTTTGTAAGCTCTTCTTTAACATTTAATCAGCCATGAGGGGTAATTTGCCCTGTGAGTAAAGAAAAATGTTATATCTTTGCACTCGATCACATTTCAGGACCCTCCTTTCATGACTTTTCCTAGATGAGTGCGTTCTACCACCCAGTATCCTTACATTTTCAAAATCACATCAATAAGCTAATATAAAGCTATTTTGCAGTTTTTCTGTGTAGGAAGCAGGCTAATTTACAAGCGGCCACCTAGTGGTTGTTGTGTGTAAATAGCAGCTTGAGCATTGTAAAGAGAGGGTCTTTTAGTAGGTAAAAAAGGCACGGCTGTTCTAGTGTTAATAACAGCAGTATTAGAGGCCTGCGCTCTGGAGGTCGCACACTACAAGGAGGATCTGCTCCACAATCTGCTAAAAACAATGAGCTTCATTTATCTTCCTAAGTGGAAAAAACATACAGAGAGATGTTTCGCTCTTCACAAACAAACCCACCCTCCTATCCTAGGCTTGGGACAACATTTCCAAATCAATTAAGATTGTAATTAATTAATGAAAACCACGCAACTGTAGTGCCAAGCAATTGCCCCGGGGGGGGGGACAGTGAAAAATGTGGCCATCAAACTAATCAAGCACAAGGGTCTCGTCCAATTATTCACTAACACTCTGGAGCGAGGCGGGTCTCCTGGACAGGTGATGGCTATCATTAAATTAGAACAGAGAGCAGGGCAGGTGCAGTGGCTGGGTTGGTTAATCAGCCAGGTGCCTGATGGACTGTGGGTCAGGCTGGGCTCGGCTGGGGTGAGGTGGGGGTGGTGCTGGGGCCGGGTGGGGTGGGGAGTAGTAGATAAGGGGTACTTTGTGCCAAAGATCAAAGGCTTTTAGTTACCCCCCAAAGGTCAAAAGGTCATCCACCACCTGTATGATTCTATTAATAAACCTTATACGCCATATGGTATATGAGTTAGTATATTAGTTTATGTGTGAACAGGGGTTTCAACAGCTGTTGGTTCTGTGTGAGTGTGAGTGTGTGAATTACATTTTTGTGAATTGTATGTTTACGTTATGTTTGATGTCTAACCCTACGTTTTTCTTCTTCTTAAGTTTTGAAGGTTCTCATGTGGAACACCTAAACAGGAGGAGGACCCCCCCTGGACTTCTATAACCTTAAGGTGGCCCTGGGAAAAGTGTATCATCTAATGCTATACCCCTGGTGACTCTAATGATATACCCCTGGTGACTCTAATGATATACCCCTGGTGACTCTAATGATATACCCCTGGTGACTCTAATGATATACCCCTGGTGACTGTAATGATATACCCATAAGTCACAGGGGTTTACTGTAACATGTTTGTTTACTCATCAGAGTCAGAGTGGGTGTTTGTGGGACCATCTAATCAGAGTCCCCTGCTGAGGAGGGGGGCTGTGGGGGTGAATGAAAACACCTGCTGGTCAATGAATGTTTACCCCTATCCAGGAGTTTCCTGTGAAAATCCCTATGTGAGGGCTGTGTGTGTGTGTGTGTGTGTGTGTGTGTGTGTGTGTGTGTGTGTGTGTGTGTGTGTGTGAAACCCCTGGTGTTTAACCATACTTCCTTCAGGGGTCCCTCAGCTTAAAGGTACACAGAACTGGGGGGTTCTATAATGGAGGTGAAGAGGGGTGACAGAGACAGTCAAAGCTGTATTCCCTTGTATCCACCTATAGCACAGCAAAGCAGATTTGATGCAGGTTTATTGAGGTGAGTTATACTGCAAATACGTGTAGTGTGTACATGTGTATTCCTCATATTGATTCATTATGGTTTGTTATTGAACTGTTTTTTAACGGACACACGATTCTGTATTTCTTACTATTTCTTACGGTTGCGACAGTTGGACAGATTTTGACAAATATAGATAGATGTAGATGATGTAGATCAGCTTTCCCCAAAACCTGGTAGGAGAATTACCTGATAGCAGCGAGGATGTCAAAACACTTGTTGACCAGTTTTGCCTCGTATTCCACAGCTTTGATAAAATGATATTGACCACCTAGGCCTGATTTGTTATCTACTGTATAATATATTTTTGCAAAATCCTTTTCTGTCATCGACTTCATGGTGTCTTGTGGCTTCTAGACCTCACACCTTAATTACAGAACTAACAGAATATCTACTTCTGAGGACAAACATGACGTTTTAAATGTTGTTTATTTATTGAGTAAACACTTACATGTTATCGACTCTAGCTTACACACAGACACACTCAAAATGGCACAACTTTCAAAAGTATAGAAAAGGTTCAGCACCTTGGTCAGCAAAACATGTATTCAGCACCTTGGACAGTGACACCCGTATTTCGTTTAGTAAATCTGGCGCAGTACATCACATAAGCATAACACAAACATTGTAGAGAAATGGCAATGTAAAAAAGTCACACACACACACACACCCCAACCCCCTAGACATACCCCCTGCATAATCACAGCAGTCTATTCTACAAAACACAACACATACAAGCATAACACAAATGTTAGAGAAATGGCAATATAAAAAAGTCACACACACACACACACACACACACCCCAACTCCCTAGACATAGGGGCATAATCACAGCAATCTATTCTAAAATACTCAATACACATAAGCATAACACAAAAGTTATATAGAAATGGTAATATAAAAAGGCACACCCACCCCACCCCCCCAGGCATATCCTCTGCATTATATTATTATTATTACCCCTTTATATAAAATAATAATGTAAAAGCTAGGGGTGATGCTCCTTGCATGATCAAGATCCCGAGCTTCATTTATCTTCCTAAGTGGAAAAAACATACAGAGAGATGTTTCGCTCTTCACAAACAAACCCACCTCCTATCCAGGCTTGGGACAACATTTCCAAATCAATTAAGATTGTAATTAATTAATGAAAACCACGCAACTGTAGTCCCTTTATATAAAAATAATAATGTAAAAGCTAGGGGTGATGCTCCTTGCATGATCAAGCGGCCCTTCTGTCAACGGGTCTCGATGGCGTTGACGCTCGAATCTGTAATTAACATATGATTAATTAATACACTCTACAAAATCCATTACACTCTACACATATTCCCTAGACATTACAGCTAACCTGTGGTATCGGCGAATCATCTCTCCTCTCCGGCAGCGAAAGCCAAGTCTTCGTCCCTGCTTCCTCTCACTCCTCTCAAAAGGCACCCGAAACACTTTGCTCAATTTTGGTTCTGGTTTATGAAGTATCAGTATCATTGTCCCTCTGAAATTAGGGTTAGGATTATTATAGTGAAAGTGCTTTTCCCGCACCTCGATTTGTAGTCAGAATTTTAGCAAAGGCCGCCGCCCCACGGCGCTGAGGCTGGGTGTGGTGGGGCTAGGCTGGGCTGAGGCTGGCTGGGCTGGGCTGGGCTGGGGCTTGGGCCAGTGTTGGCTAGGGCTGTGGCTTGGGCTGGGGCAGAATGCAAGGACCGGGGCTGGGCTGGGCTGGGCTAGGACAGGCAGACATGTGTTGTGGTAGAGTGAAGCCTTACAGGGGCTGGGCTGGGCTGGGCTAGGACAGGCAGGCATTTGTTGTGGCAGAGTGAAGCCTTACAGGGGCTGGGCTGGGCTGGGCAAGGACAGGCAGACATTTGTTGTGGTAGAGTGAAGCCTTACAGAGGGGATTGGTACCGACTGCTCTAAACACATGAGGTCCTACTGTCATTTTTATTTAAAAACCCTGAGTGATGTCCAGATGTTTTATTAATCTGATTCCCTGCTCCTCAACCCTCACTATTCCCATGGCAGACACACTAATGGCCCAAACAATAAACCCAAAATAAATTA
>NC_137693.1:10515371-10572871 GCF_963989245.1 Nansenia antarctica | reverse complement strand
CAGCATAAAGAGAGAGAGACTCGAAACAATTAAGTTGCTTGCATTTACAGTACCTATTCAACTGTCATGGCAATGTGTACTGTACACATCGATTTCCATGCCAACAAAGCCTAATTAAATTGAATTCAATAGAGATCAAATCAAATCAAATGCTGTCAAAAGTTACTGTAAGCTAGCTCCTCAGCAGTGCAAGTAACGATAAAAAACAACAGCATAACAATATAAGAAAGAGAGAGAGAGAGGGGCGGGGAGGGTGTCATCAAAGTTTGAACTAAGATAGAGGGTGAGAGATAGAGAGGGTCCTGCAGTGACTCCCCTGCCACCCAGAGACTCTGAGGACTGGGTCTCCTCTCCCAGCTCTACACACGTGTGTGATTCGGACCAACAGGGCTGAGGGAGTAGGGGCCTCCAGCCACACGCTCGCTGTCCGATAGCAGCTTGTAGGAGAAGGCCGTGTGCCTTAGAGAGGGTAACCCATCTGTGTAGGGAACAACCCTGTTCCAGGAGAACCTCCAGACCTCTAAAATACTTCACCTCACACAGCTCATGAGGGAGTAACTACTTCTCCGTAATGATGAGGACCTCCGGTGAACGTCAATTAAAAGGTCTGAGTGTATCGTTGAGAATAATGAGTGTAGAGCTTGTGTCCATTTTAGACGTCTCTCTACATTCTGGGGAATCGAGCACTAAAGGAAGGCCCTTCCCTTCCTGTAAGAGTTGTGCCAATAACCGTGGCGTAGCTAACAATTCATTCTTCCTGTGGACAGTGCCAATAACTTGTTGCGCAGATTCATTATGATTGGTTACTAAGAGTAGTGACCTCATAAGGGAGTAAAACTCCATATATAAATATGTTTGTCTACTCTCTCCTCACAGGGGAGCTTTTTGACTCTGCTATTTTCTCTCTGAGCTCATGCAACTTTGCTTAATAAAAGGCCTTATTTGAGCCATTTGATTTAAGCTCTTTGTGCTTTTATTATTGCTACTGAATCTATTAAGAATCAATTAAATCCACAACACTTGTTTTGATCCTTTTTCTGGCATGACTGCTGATGGCACTTGTTCTTATCGATGGTTTTACATAATCTGATTATGTAATAGTTGATTCACTTACTTAGACAAATGTACTTATTGTAAGTCGCTTTGGATAAAACCGTCTGCTAAATGCATTAAAATGTAATGAAATGAAGCATACACACTCACTGATAAGAGAGTGACTCTCTCTCTAATTATTAGATGATTATATCTCTAGTGTTATATCCCCCTACACGTCCTGTATTGCAGAGACCAAAGATAAAGGAACACCACAGCTCTCTGCAAGGTGACGTCCAAACGGAGAGAGGGAGAGGTGTGATAACAAACACCAAATAACATAATTCCATCTCATCGCCTTTAAACGTGAAATCTGTAGTTTCATGTTGGGTTTAATTATATCATTTATTTTACAGGCAGGACTAAGAGAGGTCTTTGCCATGTTGAAGTGGAGGCCTACTGCCCACTGATTAGCTTTAATGGAAACACGTTTCTAAATATGTTTTTTTGGGTTGGGAAGAGGCTGTTTACGTTAAGTGCCAGCAGGGGGACTAGAGATTACATTACTGTGAATTGACTTCCTTCCTCCTTTCAGAGAGAGAGAGAGAGAGAGAGAGAGAGAGAGAGAGTGTGTGTGTGTGTGTGTCTGTGTCTGTGTCTGTGTGTGTGTCTGTGCCTATGTCTGTGTGTGCCTATGTCTGTGTGTGCGTGTGTGTGTGTGTGTGTGTGTGTGTGAGTGTGTGTGTGTGTGTGTGTGTGTGTCTGTGTGTGTGTGTCTGTGTGCTATTGTCGTTTATTTTATGCAAAACCTCAGGTACCGTAGAAGTGCCGTAGATGTTAGAAGTGTGTCCATAACTCGTTTGTGATAATAGCCACACACACACACAGACACAGATTCACACACACACACACACACACACACACAGACACACACACACACACACACACACACACACACACACACACACACACACACACACACACACACACTCAGCCAGTATTCATCTAGTATCCTCCTCTGTCCTTGTTCAGGGCTGATAGACCAGATGGTTTCTGTCTTTCAAGGGCTATCATTCATGACAGCTGGGAAAGCTTTGGCTTAAGGTTTTCACTGTAATTCTGTCTTTCTCTGTAGCTCAGTGCAGAGCAATCAGCTGTACACTATCAGCTAATTGGAGCAGGCTCTGTGCTAGTTCCCCTTTTCTCCAGACAATAGAGAGGGAGAAGAAAGATGCCCGCATGAGCTAACAATGGCTAATAAGGCTAAAGTCGGCCATGTTTTGGAGGAAAAGTAAATTCCACTTAAATGACCAGTCTCTAGCAATTGTGCTGATCATAGATGTAGTTTATTAGCGACTTTGAAGTGAGAGGAGGAGGGATAGAGACCATTACCAAAGAAATACCCCCCCCAAAAAGAACATAAGAAGAAGAATGAGCAGCTGCTGCTGTTTCCTCAGCTCCGGCGCGGTGCTTTGTTCTCTGGGAGCCATGGGGATAGGCCCCGGGCTCCGATCTGAAATTGAGGGCACCCGTCTGGTGAGATTGGGGCCAGGTGATGGCATTTCGTTTGAAAAAAACACTCAAAGCCACCCAGAGCTGCTGACAAGAACCGAACAGGCTTTGGTGGGGGAGAAGAGTGATGGACAGACAGACAGATTGACTGTCCAGATCTGGAACAGATGGGGCCAGGCAGGGGAACTAAAGGGCAGTTGGAAGCAGCGGTCACGACCTACGACCCTGTAGGAACCTTACAAGACGGATGGAAGCTTGTTACACAACTGAGGCTACGCTGTACAGTACACAGAGGATATAGACGGTGTAAACGACTTTGGGGGCGTAGTGTTTTCATCCAATTTTTTATTTTGTTTTATTCTAACTTGCTATTGACAAGCAGACAGGATTTAGACATAAAACCTAAATCAAAGTGTAACATTAAAACAGATATATTCATAATGACGTTGTAAGATTGGGGCAAAGTTGACTATCTTTACCGTAATGTTTCTGAATGAATGAATGAATGAATGAATGAATGAATGAATGAATGAATGAATGAATGAATGGTCTTTATTGTCATTGCTACAGTACAGATACCAAACAACGAAATGTAGGAGGGGTGGCTCCCCTGGTGTTAGGAAAGATTTTTTTATTTTTTTTTAAATCACAAGAAGGGAAAGAGCTGGTTTACATAAATAAAGGCTATGTACACTATCCACTATACTATACTGTACAGATAGACGACTAGGGTTGTCATATTGCACAATAGTGTTATTGCACATTTATTTAAAGTGTCGCAGTTTGCAGGCTTGAAATGTACATGTTTGTGCCTCAGCACTACACCTGATTTTTTCAGTCCAGCAGCTGCCATCAATCCGTCCAGACTGTCCAGGGCCCAGAACCTAGGTCTTTGCTGTGTTCAGGGCCTGGACGGCCCTGTGGTAGAAGCTGTCCTTCAGTCTGTTTGTCCTTGCAGCCAAGGTCCTGAACCGCCTTTTCGAGGGCAGCCGGGTAAAGTGTTCGTACCCAGGGTGGGTTGGGTCCCTGGAGATCTTGGAGGCCTTCCTGAGACAGCGTGTGTTGTACAGCTCTTCCAGAGAGGGGAGGGGGGCGCCGGTGATCTTCTGTGCTGTTCTCACGACTCTCTGTAGCGCATTTCTCTCCGCGGTTGTGCAGCTGGAGAACCAGTTGCAGATGCCGTAGGTGAGGATGCTCTCCACTGCGCCGCGGTAGAAGGTCACCAGTATCTCCTGCTTGCTGTGTTCCTTCCTGAGGACTCTCAGGATGTATAGCCGCTGTTGTGCCTTCTTGATGGTGGCTTTTGTGTTGTCCTTCCAGGTCAGGTCATCCCGCATGTGCATCCCCAGGAATCGGAGGGTTGAGACTCTCTCCACGCTCTCTCCGTCGATGAGCAGGGGCTGGATCTCGGACTTTTTCCTCCTGAAGTCTACGATGATATGCACAATGAGAAATAACCCAAAGGATTAACATCTATCTTTCATCAATGTATTGCATATGTAATACGCAGACTGAAAACGTAGATTAAATAATAGAAAATGAGTTTTCTCAAAACAATTTTTCAAAATACACTACAATAAAATATGCTGTGTAGAATATTCTTTGTGAAGTATCTCTGCACTGCTCAGCACTATTTGCCGAAGCGCATTTTGGATGCCGTTCAAGTCAACCACTCACGCCCGCTAACAGAAGTGTGTGAAGAAGACAGTGTGTGTCAAACACTTTGAACATTGTCAAGTTCTCTGGTCTTCTAAATGCAGCCGTGCCCCGCGGGACAGCCCCGTCCACATCCATAACGCTCAGATCCTCTCGTTTAATGGAGCATAGTGTAGAAACAGGAGCGCGGGTGACAGGGAGGGTTATATATACGCCGCTTCTTGGTTACTGTTGACATCCCAGGCCAGACACTCTCCGGGGGCCGTGGAGATGTAGTGGGTTTGGCTGCCGACTTCGCAGAGTGGTTAAGAGGCAAAGCAGAATGTTTATCCATCCGTGGTGATGGGTCTGCTGTCAAAGTTTTAGTTCTGTTGATGTGCTAGCCAGGGAGCCAGCGCCGGTCCGCAGTGACTTTCACAGGAGTTTCAAGGAAGTGTAATGTCACCCAAATCTAATTTTCTTTTTTCGCGCCTGATAAAAAATATAATTGATGTTGGCTCACTGCCACAAACAATCTACGTAAGGGTCCCATGTCTAGACACAGCCAAATGAGACTAACTTTAGTCACCAGACTGAAGAAAATCAGTACTTCTAGGGTCTATGAAATGAATGGTGAAGAGATGACATGTATGTACTTTCCTATCCTAGCTGTTATTTGTGGGAGTCCATATTGCATAGTACACAATTGATCATAAGGCGCCATCAAAAACAGACAGACGCATATCACGCAGCACCAACTGTTACTGCGCAATCAAACCTGAAGAAGAACTAGAACATCAACAATCAGTCCACCAAATATCATCGTACAATAATGTTTTTTTTATTTATTTACAACAAATATGAAAATCAAACACAACAGAAACACAGAAAGCAGCGGTAGAGGTGCAGCTCGTCCTATAGGCTGTGGATGATGGTCCGGCTCTTCAGCTGCTCCACGTACTCCTTGGCCTGGTCGAAGCTGCTCTTCTCCTCCACCTTGGGAGGACGTCCCTCCACCAGCTTCACAAAGTAGTGGCAGTGCACCTTGTCCATGATGCCGAACATGCCCTTGCCGTGGTAACGGATACGCTTCAGGTACTTCCCCTTGCAGGAAAAGGACTCCGCTGGAGTGGGAGGGGGAGGGGGAGAGAGAAGGCAGGAAGGTGAGGGGAAGAAAGAGAGGAGGCAGTAGGGAGAGGGGAAGGGGAAGGGGGGAGGGAGAGAGAGATGGCAGGAGGGAGAGGGGAAGGGGAAGGAGGGAGGGAGAGAGAGAAGACAGGAGGGAGAGGGGAAGGGGGGAAGGAGGGAGGGAGAGAGAGATGGCAGGAGGGAGAGGGGAAGGGGGGAAGGAGGGAGGGAGGGAGAAGGCAGGAGGGAGAGGGGAAGGGGGGAGGGAGGGAGGGAGAGAGAGAAGGCAGGAGAGAGAGGGGAAGGGGGGAAGGAGGGAGGGAGAGAGAGAAGGCAGGAGAGAGAGGGGAAGGGGGGAAGGAGGGAGGGAGGGGGAAGGCAGGAGGGAGAGGGGAAGGGGGGAAGGAGGGAGGGAGGGAGGGAGAGAAGGCAGGAGGGAGAGGGGAAGGGGGGAAGGAGAGAGAGAAGGCAAGAGGGAGAGGGGAAGGGGGGAAGGAGGGAGGGAGGGAGGGAGAGAGAGAGAGGCAGGAGGGAGAGGGGAAGAAAGATAGATGTTAATGACGTTGTGGGAATAACCCATCTGAAGAATGACAGATTTCATTCTGAAAATTACATTTGCCTGTCAAACACATCCGCATAAAGAGTCGACTGATTCTCTTTGTCAGTCTTAAATAACTCCTGCATTAGATTAGCATAACACAAACGCCGCTTTCGTAGTTAAGAAAACGTTTTTCTACTTTTTGAGGTGTATCTAAGATGGCATCCCCATCACCCCTTATCCACACACCACAGTTGAAGATGTGATTAATATAATGGGCTCTTGATGATAATCACTTTGACAACCTACCTCAGACAAGTTACTTTTCGACAGTGGTGCCAGAGCGTGCTTACTAGCGGCCAGTTAGTGCTCAGAGTCCGGCATTTCGAGCGTAGTGAACAAGCCTGTTTCAATGTCCACAGCTGGGCTCTCTAATCCCGCCCTGAATGACCTCCAGTATGTTTTGTAACGTGGTGGATTATATGGAAACATGTGTCAATGAAGAGGTTCTGCACTGTGTAACATTATTAGCTGGTTGGTTACCTCTCTAGTCCCGCCCTGAATGACCTCCAGTATGTTTTGTAACGTTAGTTATATTATCAGTTATAAGCTACTACTACTATAGCGCTAATCAAATCCATTTGATTGTGTAGTTACAGCGAGCTATGCCTGGCACCCACCATGTTCACCAACCAAAGCACTTGGATGATAAGAATATCCCACCCTTGCTCTAAACTTTTTATTTGTATTTCACCTTTATTTAACCAGGTGACCTCATTGAGATAAGGAATCTCTTTTCCAAGGGGGACCTGGCCAAGAGGGGCAGCACAAGGACACAGGCATACTTCAATACACAGATAAGAAGATAAGATAAGATTCATAATACAAAATAACAAGAAATTAAAAGCCGGTTTGGGCGGGCACAGATACTGAATTAAAAGTAATGACAATTTCCAATACTTTCACCTTCTAAGTCCTTTAAAATCGTTATGAAAGCATCATAACTGATTACTTATTTTAATTTTAAGTCTTTCTGGAGAGTATTCCAGGCAGAGGGGGCAGCGTACTTAAACACTTTTTTGCCCAGCTCTGGACGAGCACGCGGAACATGCAGTTTTAAAGTTATGCCCCTAGACCTGTTTGGCCTCATAAGGGTAAAGTTTAAGCACAGAATAGGCCTGGTGTAAGCACCATTGAAACCTGAGAGTGACCGTGGAAAAGCTATTGATCTTGGAACGCACTGAGTGTATGCTGTGGAAAGCCGGTTGGCGGTGGGTTCAAGCCCTAAGCATCGGAGACAATGTCCAGAAACAACCCCTTGTCACCTTGTTGAGTACAGTGTAGTTCAGAAAGGATTGGATAAGTAAACAGGTGGGACAAGATCTCCCTTCACTAAAGGACGATCGACACTTACCTATATACAAATTAGATTTGTATTCTACATTGTGATTCCTGACTGCCATCTCCTGAGCTTCCAAGAGGACCTGAGGGATCATATAAACACAGAGGGCACATCATTAGGGAGAAGACAAGCACCCAAACACACACGGCAAAGTGCATGTCTTCATCTTCTGAGACCGAGCTAAAAGACATCAAAGCATCAACATTAAATCCCACCTCAAAACCTACCTGTTCTCCCATGCCTACAACCTCCCCTACCCCTAACCATCTCCCCTAACCCTACCACCCCCCACCCCCCTGGACATGCATATACAACCTCCCCTACCCCTAACCATCTCCCCTAACCCTACCACCCCCCACCCCCCTGGACATGCATACAACCTCCCCTACCACTAACCATCTCCCCTAACCCTGCCACCCCCCCTCCCTGTTAGTTAACTCTGTGTTCTATGTGCCCAAGTTATCTGTTGCTTGATGTTTCTGTGTTTTCCATTGCTCCCATTTTGTCAGCGTCTTTGAGCCTTGGAAAAGCGCTATATAAATATAATGAATTATTATTATTATTAAAGCACAAGCAGCACGGCGGCTCAATAAAACATACCTCTCTCATGATCTTGGCCCCTTTCTTGTCATCGAACTGCAGCTGTGCGAGGGCCTGGTCCACCGCCATCCCTCTGATCTGTCCAGGGAACAAACAGCACCGGATCAGTGGGAAATGGCAAATGGACTGCACTTATATAGCGGCTTTTTTGCTGCTCCAAAGCGCTTTACAACGGCCTCTCATTCACCCGTTCACACACACATCCACACACCAATGGCGGCAAGCTGCCATGCAAGGCGCTGGCCCGCTCACTGGGAGCAATTTGGGGTTCAGTGTCTTGCCCAAGGACACTTCGACATGTGGCCATTAGAGCGTACGTTTGGGTGTCTCACATTTACATTTCAAACATTTTATCCAAAGTGACTTACTACTTACAAGTACATTCTGTCTAAGTAAGTGAATCATCCATACATCAGTCATCATAGGAAAAACAAATCTATGCCAAGACCAGGGGGCCATTGGCAGTCAGTCACAATGCTAGAAGAAGGAAGAAATGTATTTCTTTTTCTTTAGGGGGTTAGTCTCACCATTTTAGCCAGATACCACATCTTGTCCTTGCTGTACTTGATCTGCCTCCTGCAGTGGTGCACCTCCTGAGAGAGAGAGAGAGAGAGAGAGAGAGAGAGAGAGAGAGAGAGAGAGAGATGGACAGTTATTTCTTCTTATTTTCTCTCCCTAATTAGACAGGTGTCCTTGCCGTTACCCATCTCACCCCAGGAGAGAGAGAGAGAGAGAGAGCGAGAGGAGAGAGAGACTATTGAAATGTCTATGATTTCAATTTCAAAGTATAGGCTAATTGAAACGTCTTTATGATTTCAAGTCATAATGAGTCATAGGCGTTATTGGGTCTCACGGCTGCTCGGCGTGGCTCATCTGGTCGCTGAGGTGGGAAGACCTGGAGGTTCCTCCTCTCCCAGTGCTTATTGACGTCCAGTGGGGCGCTGGTGTGGATGGAGGACAGCGGCTGGGGGCCACCAGCATAGGCAAACAACCTGCAACCACATTAGGTAAGTGAATGATCAAGTCGGAGGATGACAGATAGACGCATCATGCATGACAGTCTCTCCGGCAAGAGGAAGAGTCAGGGAGTATTTAAGATGCATCTGTTCATGTTGTGATTGCCTTTTAAATGACTAAATAATTAAATTAACATTATAAAAACCCATCCTTTTAATATTGCCTTTAAATGACTAAATAATTAAATTAAGATGATAAAAACCCATCCTTTTAATATTGCCTTTAAATGACTAAATAATTAAATTAAGATGATTTCCTTTGACATGAAATGGCATGATAATAGGTTGACAGTGATAGCGGATGATCTTTACCTTGACTGTATCTGCCCCGCTACGCCCCTGAGGAACGTGAACCCTGTGGAGACGCATGTAGTTAACAGTGTTTTAATAAACAGTTATGTAGCAAAGCAGGATAATGAAATGAACATGACATTAATAACAAAAATATCATACGACTTACCACCCCCTGTCAGAGAGGAGGCCGCCATGATGAATGTTTTACATCAACACTCTTCGCTTTACGGCAAGTACCTCCTCGTCTCGCATTATATTCAGTGCTTAATAATTCTGCAAGGCGTAAATATTTGCTTTACAATACTGGAAATGCGAGATATCGATAGGAATGGAATGTCTGATTGGATTTAAAAGCGAACTAAAGTTACGTGAACAAGACTAGAATCAAATGGTTATAAAAACGCTTCGATTTCAACCCGGCATAATTTTGACCCTTCTCCTTTTCCGTACTAATTCTTACGACACTTCATGAAATCATACGGCTGTCGCTCTGTTTATGATGCAGCAAGCAGCATGAACGCTCCAGTGTCGACATGTGCATGTCTTAAGTGTCTTAAGTAACTCTGCGTTTAACTTGTAGGTTTCTATTGAACTTTAACTGAGCATCGATCACTCGTAGTGCATCATGCACGAAAGACTGCTGCCCGCCTCCCCGAACTGGTACTGTTCCAGATGCAGTGACACGAATGACAAAGGTTTGATGGGCTTTGGAGCCAGAAACACCATCTATCTGGTAGACGTCACAGCACCGAGCTCTGCGGTCGTGGGTGAGACGTCACTCTGTTTATGACATCACTCTGTTTATGACATCACTCTGTTTATGACATCACTCTGTTTATGACATCACTCTGTTTATTTGATCATCCATGACATCACTCTGTTTATGACATCACTCTATTTATGACATCACTCTGTTTATGACATCACTCTATTTATGACATCACTCTGTTTATGACATCACTCTGTTTATGACATCACTGTGTTTATTTGATCATCCATGTCAGATCATCCAGTGTTTATTTGATCATCCATGCCAGACATCACTCTGTTTATCTGATCATCCATGTCAGATATCACTCTGTTTATTTGATCATCCATGTCAGACATCACTCTGTTTATTTGATCATCCATGCCAAGTCATCCAGTGTTTATTTGATCATCCATGTCAGACATCACTCTGTTTATTTGATCATCCATGACATCACTCTCTTAATTTGATCATCCATGTCAGACATCACTCTGTTTATTTGATCATCCATGTCAGACATCACTCTCTTTATCTGATCATCCATGTCAGACATCACTCTGTTTATTTGATCATCCATGTCAGACATCACTCTGTTTATTTGATCATCCATGTCAGACATCACTCTGTTTATTTGATCATCCATGTCAGACATCACTCTGTTTATTTGATCATCCATGTCAGACATCACTCTCTTTATTTGATCATCCATGTCAGACATCACTCTGTTTATTTGATCATCCATGTCAGACATCACTCTGTTTATTTGATCATCCATGTCAAAATCATCCAGTGTCTTTCCCTGCATCACAACAGATGAACTCCTTCGTATTCCGGCTACTTTGCCTACTTGTACTGTATTATAGGCTATTGCATTATCATATTGTACTTTGCACAGCATTTTGCACTATTGATTCCAATGTAGTATGACTGGTTACTACCATCATTCACTATTATTACTTAGTTTACTTTATTATTTGTGATTTTGTATCTTGATGCTTCAATGCCAGTGTTGAGGAACCTACGCCAAATAATTTTACTCTTGTGTACTTGTACATTGGGATGTAATAAAAGCGATTCTGATTCTGTGTCATTGGTTTCAGGTGAGCTGGTTGGCCACAGAGAAAGAGTGTCTGGTTTCTCATTCTGCCAACATGCTGGTCAAAGCCACATCTGTGCCAGCGCTTCTGATGACGCGTCAGTTAAATTCTGGGACACAGATGAGAAGGTCCTAGTCAAGGAGCATTATGCTCACCAGGTGAGTGTCATTCCACCTTTGGGCCACACCTCACAGATGGGACGTCTACTTACATTGGGGCTCTACACACACACACACACACACACCGACCCGAACCATACCGTTGTGGCATGAATATTTTTGCTTTTGCCGAAACGGCTTTAGACTCGTGACTCGACTTGAGTGACACTGAAATACTATTGAGTGTGAAGCCTTGAGTTGCAAGCTGTTAAATGAACTAGGTTATGGAGCCTTCACCTCCAAGGATATTTATCTTTCTCTCTCTCTCACACACACACACACACACACACACACACACACACTAAGTACATTATCTTATCTACTCTTAATCTTGTCCACTCTTCAGAACACCATCACAGCCCTGCACTGGTCCCCAGTGGACAAGAACCTGGTGGTGTCTGGGGATGAGAAGGGCATCGTGGTGTGCTACTGGTACAACACGGGCGACGTGGCCAGCTTCTTCCCCGAGCCCAGGAACGTCTTCTGCCTGTCCTGCTCTCCTCACTCATGGAACTACGTGGCCGTTGGGTAAGAGGGCTGGGCTTCGTGACCTACGACCCCCAGCGTGTGCAACAACATTCCCCTTAAACTGAGAGACACACATTCACCAGTGTTTATGGAGAAACAGTGTGGGGGGGGCGGGGGGGTCCCTGGAATTCTTTCAGGGGCGGTTTCCCAGACTCAGATTTAGGCTAAGCCTGCCTCTGAACTAAGAAAGCACTCGGTGCCAATAGAGAATAGAGACTGTCCATTGAACATGGTCTTTAGTCCAGGCCTAGGGTTAATCTGGGTCTGGGAAACTTAAGCGCTTAAGGACTGGTTTCAGGGACAGAGATTACATTAACCTGGTTTAAAAATCATCTTCGATGGTAGATTCTCCATCATTGCAAGAGTAGATTTATAGATATTATGGGATTAGGCTTAATCTGGTGTTTTAAGAGTTTCTGTATCGTTCTCTGTCCAAGGTACAAGGATGGGATGATCGTGCTGATTGTCCACCGTCTGCGTGGCCATGACGACGAGATCCACGCCCTGTCCTGGGCCCCGCTGGCCAACGAGGAGGCTCTCTACAGCAGGCCAGAGGACTACACAGGTGGGTCATTATGGGATGTCCTGAGCTGATTGGTCCACAGTGAGTTAGTACCATGTGGTCTTTCAGCTGAGGCTTGTATTCTAAACTATTTAGATACTAGACTAGGCTAGATACGAATCATTGTAAGAATCAATCAAACTTTATTTATATTATGTATTTATATATATATATAGTCATGCATTGAATGCAACTCCAAGTGCTGAACATAAAAACAATAGTAAATAAACCACAATACAATAAAACTAGTTTAGACATAGGGATACAATCAAGAACAATATCAATATCTGTTTTTTTATTTATGTATACACATGAAAAAGGTACAAATGCACTTACGGTAACGCCAAAGCAAATTCCTATATGTGTATGCATAATGGCAATAAACGTTATCTGAATTTGAATCTGAACAAAACATTTGGAGATAAGAAATAGGGGTAAAAGTGCAAGTTGACAAAGACACTAGGTAAAAGCCAGGCTAAAAATGTGTATTTTGAGCTTTCTTTAAAACATATCCACACACACTGCCACCCTCAAGTCCTCTGGCAAGCCGTTCCAAAGTCTAGGGCCATAGTGGCTAAAGGCGGCCTCGCCATGGGACCCGTGGAACTACCCAGAGACCGGTACTAAGAATGCCGTGACACATGGCAAGTGAACAGAATTGTATATCAGTCAGCGGACCTGGGGGTGAGTTTGCAGGAAGCCTTGTAGAGCTGGAGTGGTCTTATCTGACCGTAGTACTACGACACTCCTGCCCGGGGTAACTCCGGAAGACATTTTCCTCCCTAAATGACCTAAATGAGCGTCGTCCTTGTTTTCAGAAGCGACCAATGGGGTGGCGGACGGAGCAGAGAAGGGATGCTATCTGGCCTCGGGCAGCAAAGACCAGACAGTGAGGATCTGGAGCACGGCCAAGGGAAAAGGTAAGACCACAACAGCCACCACAACAACAACAACAACCACCACCACAACAACCACCACAACAACCATAACAACAACCACCACCACAACAACCACCACAACAACCATAACAACAATAACCACCACCACAATAACCACCACCATCACAACAACAACCACAACAACCATCACAACAACCACCACCACCACAACAACAACCACCACAACAACAACCACCACCACAACCACAACAACAACCACCACCACCACCACTACAACAACAACCGCTGATGATGGATGTCACCCAACAAGGGAGGCTGGTGGAGGTAGAAATCGGAGGACGGGCTCATTGTGATGCAGGGAACGGAATGAGGAACGCTATCAAACAAACACCTGTAGTTTGAGACCATTCCTCCTTCCGTTCATGCCTTGTAATGAGCCCGTCCTCCGATGTCTACCTCCACAGGTACGAGTACATAAAGGACGGTATGAAGGGTGTGAACAACCCTAGAGCCTACTCCTTTTAAAAGACAGTTCCTTCTCCCTCCCTCAGCTGTGATGACCCTGAAGCTGCCCTTCTTGAAGAGGAGAGGGTCGGGTGTGGACCCCGGGGTGAAGGAGAGACTCTGGCTCACTGTCCACTGGCCCAAGGGGAAGCCGACACAGCTGGTGTCCAGCTGCTTTGGGTATGATGATGATGATGATGATGATGGAAACCAATTTGTTTTGCTAAAGTTTGATGAATCGTTATAGATTTGGATGATCGATTGGTAACTGTGCTAACACATCCTGTGTGTGTGTGTGTGTGTGTGTGTGTGTGTGTGTGTGTGTGTGTGCGCGTGTGTGTGTGCGTGTGCGTGTGCGTGCGCGCGTGTGTGTAGGGGGGAGATGATTCTATGGGACCTGACCAGGGGGGGCAAGCAGAGGTGGAGTCTGCTGGGCGCCTCGTCAGAAGGCCAGAACCACAGCCGGATTGTGTTCAACATGAGCTCCGTGTGTCTGCCCGACGACAGAGAACTGCTCCTCAGCACCTCCATGGACCGAGAGGTGAGACCCGCCCTACAGAACCTCAGAACCACATAGAACCGTCTCTCTCCACCCTACTGTTTCCATCTCTGCCGCTGAAGCAGGACCAGCAGGGTAGGCCGGTGTAGGTAGACATCGGAGGACGGGCTCAGTGCCTTCTCTCTCTGGGACAGTTATGTCTACTTTGACCAACAGTTGAACCTACCATAGCCAACCCCAGGACAAACCGCCCACTGATGTTGTAAACCTATAAATGTGATCAACTGGGACTGCCCCGGGGGAGCCATTGTACTGAGAACCCCATTTTTGTTGGCCAGACAATCGCTCCTTCTTACAAGAACTAAATAAATACTCTTAATGATTTGATAAGTCTCAGTCTCCTGGTTACACACAAGTTTAGCATTCTGTAGATTTGAATCTGACGGTGGGGGTTTTCTGGTGTTTTGCCTCTCCAGGTTAAGTGCTGGGACCTGGCGTCTCTGGACTGCTGCTGGACGCTGCCCACCCTGGGGGGGTTCGTCTACACCCTGGCCTTCTCCCCCGTGGGCACGGGCAACCTGGCGCTGGGCGTGGGCGACAGCATGATCCGCGTCTGGAACACCCTCTCCCTCCAGAACCAGTACGACACCAGAACCTTCTGGCAGGGCATCAAGTCCAAAGTCACGGCGGTAAGAGAGGGCTAAGGGAAGCTAAGAGACAGCTAAGGGCTAAGGGAAGCTAAGAGACAGCTACGGGCTATGGGAAGCTAAGGGCTATGGGAAGCTAAGAGAAGCTAAGGGCTAAGAGACAGCTATGGGATGCTAAGAGAAGCTAAAGGAAGCTAAGAGAAGCTAAGGGCTAAGGGAAGCTAAGAGACAGCTAATTAGCCTAGCAAATTAGCCTATAGCCTATTCCATTGGTTCCAGGCAAACTCAATCAAGCACAGCTAAAGTATTTGAAATAAATAATAATAATAATTATTATTATTATTATCATCATGACTCTCTCCGTTCATCGCAGCTGTCCTGGCACCCTACAAGAGAAGGTTCCTTAGCGTTCGGAACGGACGACGGAAAAGTCGGCATCTATGACGCTTTCTCCAACAAGTAAGACCACACAGTCACTCCTCTGCGGAATTTGGGAGTTGTGTTGTTGATGATGATGATGATGTCATCAAAATTCCAAATTCCGGTTGTGGTGGTGGTGGTCATCGCTCATCCGGGTGACATTCTCCGGTGTTCAGACTAATGAACCGCTTTCTTTTGTTTGTGTCGTTCGTTCGTTTTCGTTAAAGGCCGCCTCAGATCTCCAGTTCCTACCACCGCAAGACTGTCTACACGCTAGCTTGGGGACCCCCCGTCCCCCCGATGTCATTTGGTAAGAGGGCGTTGCCCGCGGACGCGCGGAGCATGCTAAACACACACTGACCCAGCAAATAACAGGGACGTGGGAAGGATGCCAGAGCGATGAGTCAGCATATTAGCCATCTCCCGACACCATTGTAATATACTCGGTAATTGAATGAGTCGAGAAAATGCTTACCCTCCTCCCTGGGCCTTTCGCGGGGGGAAATCGAGACGTGGAAAGTTAATTTGACCAGCTGTCGGCAGGTGACAGTTTGATTAGAGTATCAGTCATTCATTTTGAAGCGGTAAACATTACAGTAATTGTTTTCGGTATGAGAGAACTGCTGATGGTTCTAAACAAAGACCGGGGTTTTAAAGTTTTGTTCGGGGGAGGAACTTGGCGTCGTTTGTTTTCACTGACTCGGTTTTTAACTGACTCGCGCTCCTCCTGGTCTTCCTCTTGACCCACCTGACATTTTGGACCTCATTAGTGGAGTTGTTGATTGAGATATTAACCTTAATGACTGTGTGTGTGTGTGTGTGTGTGTGTGTGTCTGTTTCTGTCTGTTTCTGTGTGTGCGTGTGCAATGCATGTCTGTCTGTCTCTTTCTGTGTGTGTGTGTGTGTGTGCAATGCATGTCTGTGTGTGTGTGTGCGTGCGTGCGTGCGTGCATGCATGCGCCTCATCTCCATCCCTCCATCCCTCCAGGGGCGGCAGGAGACAAGCCGTCCTACAGCCTGTACAGTGTTGCTGGGGAGGGGCTCATCCTGCAGCACGACCCCTGGAAGCTGGCCGGAGAGGCCTCCGACATAGACAGGCTCATCAGAGACACCAACAGCATCAAGGTGAGGGAGGGGGGAGGGAGGGATGGAGGGGGGGGGGGGGACGGACGGAGAGAGAGAGAGAGAGACACAACAATATATGCCCCACTTAGGCCCCAATAGCGTTTTGTTGAGTGTTTGTTGATAGTTTGAGAAAGCTTGGGTTACACAGCCACCCCCCAACCCCCCCCCCCCCCCCCCCATTAAGAGTATAGCTTCACTAGGCATGTCGCGGGAGCGGAACATTCCATGGAGAGTTTGTGTTGACGGTTCGTTCGTCCAAAAGTTTGTTTGGTTTAAGGGGACTATCCAAAATGAAGTGTTACCAAAAGTGTCGGTTTCCCGATGTCCAGGACACTGTACAGTACTGCCGGACCGAGCTGTGGACTGTTAATGAGGCTGATTTGAATAAGGGGAGGGGGTTAAAGGTCACGTCTCTCTCTCTGCAGCACAAGCTGTCGCCACACACGGACCTCTGCTGGAAACCAGATGGGAAAGTCGTCGCCATCGGCAACGAGGACGGGTGAGTGACTCGGCCGATCCTCCCTTCCCGCCCTTACCACAGACTGTGGTGAACCTCCCCGGAGGCGGCGTGTGTGTGTGTGTGTGTGCGTGTGTGTGTGTGTGGCGGCCAGGGTGTGTGTGCGTGCATGCCTCACCTCCAGCCGACCAGGGGAACATCGTAATGCGAGGAATAGGAATCAGGAACAATATCCAACACCGTGTGTGTGTGTGTGTGTGTGTGTGTGTGTGTGTGTGTGTGTGTGTGTGTGTGTGTGTGTGTGTGTGTGTGTGTGTGTGTGTGTGTGTGTGTGTGTGTGTGTGTGTGTGTGTGTGTGTGTGTGTGTGTGTGTGTGTGTGTGTGTGTGTGTGTGTGTGTGTGTGTGTGTGTGTGTGTGTGTGTGTGTGTGTGTGTGTGTGTGTGTGTGTGTGTGTGTGTGTGTGTGTGTGTGTGTGTGTGTGTGTGTGTGTGTGTGTGTGTGTGTGTGTGTGTGTGTGTGTGTGTGTGTGTGTGTGTGTGTGTGTGTGTGTGTGTGTGTGTGTGTGTGTGTGTGTGTGTGTGTGTGTGTGTGTGTGTGTGTGTGTGTGTGTGTGTGTGTGTGTGTGTGTGTGTGTGTGTGTGTGTGTGTGTGTGTGTGTGTGTGTGTGTGTGTGTGTGTGTGTGTGTGTGTGTGTGTGTGTGTGTGTGTGTGTGTGTGTGTGTGTGTGTGTGTGTGTGTGTGTGTGTGTGTGTGTGTGTGTGTGTGTGTGTGTGTGTGTGTGTGTGTGTGTGTGTGTGTGTGTGTGTGGTCTGATAGCGTTCCTCGTTCCTTTCCGTGCATTACAACGAGCCCCCCGGCCTCCCGATGTTCTACCTCCCCCAGCCTCCCCCTGGTCCGCCAGCCTCCCCCTGGTGTTCTACCTCCGCCAGCCTCCCCCTGGTGTGTACCTCCGCCAGCCTCCCCCTGGTGTTCTACCTCCGCCAGCCTCCCCCTGGTGGGAACCTGCAACATTGGACCATCCAGCTGTCTGGTGTTGACAACTGTCAACCTCACCATGAGTGACGAGTGTCTGTCTGAGCTGAACGCCTCCAGCTGCAGCATAACAGATTAGCCTACATTCAGAGTACCGGTACTTTCTAACCCGCTCTCTCGGAGGAGCCGTCGCCCTCTCTGAGAAGTTCTCTCTAAGCAGCACTTTACATGATGATGATGATGATGATGATGATGACAACTTCATCGGGACGTGAGGAAATGTTCTTTGTCGTTCAGCGGTGGAGATGTTTCCACACAAACACATGAGCAGGGGGAGGCTGGCGGAGGTAGAAATCGGAGGACGGGGCTCGTCGGGATGCGTGGGATGGAATGAGGGACGGTACCGTGCGTTACTATGAGCCCCGTCCTCGAGGCTGATGGATTTCTGCCTCTAGCAGCCTCCCCTCTGATGCAGCGCAACGCAACAAACACCATGTATGTGTAAGTTGTACCTGCTGTGTGGGGGTAACGTGTGTGTGTCTGTGTGTCTGTGTCTGTGTGTGTATGTCTGTGTCTGTGTGTGTGCGTGCGCCTCCCTCCCTCCCTCCCACCCTCTCCCCCAGGTCCATCGAGGTGTACCAGGCCCCCCACCTGAGGCTCCTCTGTACCATCCAGCAGCACCACAAGATCATCAACACCCTGAGCTGGCACCTCCCCCACGGCCCCCAGCCCGAACACCACCACCTGCTGGCCTCCGGGTCCGCCAACGCGGTGGTCTACGTCCACGACCTCAGGGCTGTCATAGGTAAGAACACCCCAGGAGGGTCATAGGTACAGGGTTCCCGCACTGGTCTTAAAAAGCCTTCAAGTCTAAAATCCAGCAATCCAGGTTTATAAGGCCTACAAAGGTCTTACATTTCAGTTATTCGGTCTAAAAATGAGGTGCTAGGTCTTGAGAATGAGATCCTGCAAGGAAATCAGTCCGACCACATCTATTTACGCAGATATTAATCAAATGCCAATTTGCTTCCTTTTTTGTCTGTATGGCAGTGAAATCCCTAATTTCATCACCTCGAGGATGACAAAAAGCTATTATGGTGGCACGAATAGGTCTATCCAAAGACGTCTAAAAACGGTCTAAAAAGGTCTTAAATGTAACTTGTAGGAACCTTGTAGGCAAGAACACCCAGGAGTGTCATAGGGAAGTATATCCAGGGCTGCTTGCATCCCATCCTAGCAGCATGGAACTAGTTTTTCCAATGAACATAGTGTTGTGTCAAAGTGATATAATAGTGGTACTCTCCAAATCCTGGACTTACATCAAACCTTCAACGGAGAGCCTCCATGTGCAAATCTATGTCTTAATCTATGTCTTCATCTTAATATTAACATCTTAATCTGTGTCAGGTGATTAGGCTTAATCTAAGTCTGGGGACCCCCCCCGTGAGTTTGAGGAGATAGTACATTCTAACGCTGGTCCCTCCCCGTCGCCCCTGACAACAGAGGCTCCTCCAGAGAGGCCTGTGGTGATGACGGAGGCCTACAGGAGCCTGGTGGGTCACACGGCCAAGATCACCAACCTGGCGTGGAGCCCCCACCACGACGCCCGGCTGGTCACCGTCTGCTATGACGGCACCGCTCAGGTCAGGACCGGTTTACTCTTCTGTTGTTTTTGTTTTTGTTTTTTTATAGATAGGCTGATTTGTGCATGACATTTCATTTAATTCGTGCATGAAGTCTAGCAGCAAAGTTGTTGCTCTATATATGTTATTATTAATCCTTTATTTAACCCGGGTAGTCATATTGAGACAGTAGCCTCTTTTTCAAATGAGCACTGGCCTGGATATATATATATATATACAGTGATGCTTGAAAGTATGTGAACCCCTTGTGCAATCATAGATTTCTACCATGAAATCTTTATTTAATATTTTTTCCTGTTGTGTCTGTCTGACTTTCTGTCTGTAAATTCGGTAAAGAGTCCTTGGGTTTGTGAAAGGCGCTATATGAAACCAAGCTATTATTATTATTATTATTATTATTATTATTATTATTATTATTAATATGATGATTATTAATATTATTACCATTACACCACTGCCCTCTACTGGTCACCTCCATGTGATTGAAGACTAGTTAATAATAATATACCCCATTTATCTGAAGCTTTTATTCAGTGATATACATTGCAGTGAGTGCAGACATGTGTTAGTATATACGGCCCCAGCAGGACTCAAACCCCCAAGCATTGTTAGCGCCATGCTCTACTGAGCCACAGAGGACCACAGGTTAATGGTGTGTGTGTCTGTGTGTGTCTGTGTCTGTGTGTGTGTCTGTGTCGTCTGTGTGTGTGTGTGTGTCTGTGCGTGTGCGTGTGCCCCCCCCCCCAGGTGTGGGACGTGTTGAAGGAGGAGGGTGTGTCTAACTACCGGGGTCACCGCGGCAGGCTGCTGTGTGTCCAGTGGTCCCCCGTGGACCCCGACCTGGTCTGGACCGGCGGCGATGACTTCACCGTGCAGGAGTGGGCCGTGTCCAAGCAGGAGCACACCAAGCCCCCCAAAAGTAAGTCAGAACACACCAAGCCCCCCAAAAGTAAGTCAGAACACACCAAGCCCCCCAAAAGTTAGTCAGAACACACCAAGCCCCCCAAAAGTAACAACCGGAACACACACATACACACAGTGACATCATCAAAACCTGACAGTGTCGTCTTAGCATACAGAACTACACTTGTGTAGCTGAGTGTTTTATTTATAGAGATGTATCTATTCAATTTAACTTTATTTCAGACACATAGGTCCATATCGGCAAATAACAAAAATATAAAATACAATACAAGGACAACAGTACAGAAATATAATAATAATAATAATAATAATTCATTGTTTTTATATAGCGCTTTTCCGAGGCTCAAAGACGCTGACAATATGGCTAAAACAGAAATCACTGGAACAGCAACAAGCAACAGATGACATGAGCACATAGAACACAGAGTTAACGAACAGGGAACACAGAAACGCAGCAATGTCCCGGGGGGGGGGGGGGGGTGGCAGGGTTAGGGGAGATGGTTAGGGATAGGGGAGGTTGTATGCATGGGAGAACAGGTAGGTTTTGAGGTGGGATTTAAAAGTTGAGAGTGAGGGTGAGTCTCTGAGTGGTTGAGGGGAGAGAGTTCCAGAGGCGGGGTGCAGCTCGTGAAAAGGCACGGTCTCCGAAGTGGTCTTCAAATTCTCCTACACTATTTGGAGAGCCTCAAATGGCGACATGAGAATTGCATTCCGGGTCAGGAGGAGAAAGTGGTAGAGGAAATGATCATTTTGGCCTCCTGATTGTCTCAGACTGTGGGCTGGTATCTATAATAATAATAATAATAATAATTCATTACATTTATATAGCGCTTTTCCGATATGTAGGAGATCATGGCATTTCACAGGTCCACAGTGATCAAAACACATAGACATTTGTTCCAATGTTTCCCAAGACAAGAGACCTTGTCAAGACCTTGTCACTGTGTGTAGGCTCAGTTAGGGCCATTATGATAAAAACTTCATCAACTTTCATCAATTAGCCAACACAGAAATGTATAGATGAAATTCCTCAACACAGCATGAAAGGTGGGAACATTACTACTCACAAACACATGACTTGCACTTGTTTTTCATTGTATAGTGCTCACTATTTGAGCAGTATAGTATATTCCTATCTAAAGCATGTCTAGGTAGGAGTTAGGAAGTATATTGTACAATGTAGTGGTGGTAACCCAGGGATACACGGTAGGGATGGACGGTTTCCAATTATTGAAACCGAAAAACCGTCAGAGAGTAAAACCGCGGTTTTCCGGTTAACCGAAAAATACAGTAAAAAAAAAAAAAAAAAAAAAAATGTTGTAAAAAAAATAAATAAAAAAAGAGCGCCAATTTCAAATAATTGAGCCCTACTGCTACAATACACTCATGTCGAACACCATTAAAACACCGTAAGCACAGTCGCAACACATTTAGGCTACTTAGTTTCACAAATATAAGTGGAAAGGCAGACTTTTGTAAGCTACACCATACATGAAAACACATGAACACTTAACACACCAGCTCCGCTGATCCAGGGTGCACGCCTGCACGGAAGATCATCTCTTGGAACAGCGTCTTCATTGAATGAACTGCTTTCTCAATATCTTGGTTCTTAGACAAAGTTTCAGCTGCTGCTCAATGTATTTAAATATTTGAATACTGCTCAATAATCACTGAAATATTAGACTTAGAATTATGCAGTGAACATACTTAAAGCTTTTCATAAAAACCACATGCCGCGAGACTGACTCGTCCTGAACTGTCGTAAGTCAATCAACAAAGAATGCCCCATCAAAATAAAAGTGCCCATGGTAGAGCTGTCAAAATAGAGCTTTCAAAATAAATGTACTAATACAGATAGAGATAAATACAGAACTACCTTTGCGTCACTAAGTGACCGCGTATCTTCTGAGACATGCGTTCTGTCATCACTTTCAGTAGCGCCTTCACACACAGTGGCGCTGTGCACAAACACTCTTGATCCGTATAGCTCTTGTTTTATTATATTGTGGTTTAGTAAATACTGCACTTGGAGTTACATTCAATGCATGATTTGTGCTATAGAACATAAATAAAGTTTGATTGATTGATATCAAATCAAATCACATTTTATTTCTATAGCGCATTTCTCACAAAAGTGACCCAATGCGCTTTACAGAGAGCAGCGAAAATGATCTTATTAAATGTAAGCGAGTAATTGTAAAAAAAACTTTCCTATCTACCAATAACTGAAGGCAACTATCTTTCCCATAGAGTGATTCGTTACCCTTAAATATAATCCCAATTAGATATTAATCCTCAGTTATTCTTCACAACTGACCAAACCTCTCACTCATTGCGCGGCAGATTCAGACTGTATCATTGTTATTTTCACACACGACAAACATGTGACATGTTCCAGTTTTATTCTTATTCTATTTTATTCTTCTAAAAAAAAAAAAAAACGGTTTCAGACGGTTTTGATAAAAAACCGTTTCTATTTTTATAAACCCCGGTTTTCGGTTTAACCGAAAAACCGTCCATCCCTAATACACGGCTGTCCTCCTCAGTGAAAAAGACCCCGATGCAAAAGGCCAAAATGAAGGCCAAGGCCAAGAAGAAGAAGGGACCGGGGAAAGAAGGGAGGACGGAGGAGAGCCCGTCCCCATCTCAGAACGGAGAGGAGGAGAGAGGAGGGGCGGCGGCCGCAGCAGACGAGGAGGAGGAAGAGGAGGGCAGCGAGACCGCCAGCATCTCCTCACTCACAGGTAACACAGGCTGCTACGTCCCTATAGTCTGGCATGGCCTCCTGTCTTTGTCTCCTCTTCTTGTCTCCTCTCCTCTCCTTGTCACCTCTCCTCTCCTTGTCACCTCTCCCTGTCTCCTCTCCTCTCCTTGTCTCCTCTTCTTGTCTCCTCTCCCTGTCTCCTCTCCTGTCTCCTTTCCTTCACCTACACTGAGGAGAATATGAAGTAGCTCACGTGTGTGTGTGTGTGTGTGTGTGTGTGTGTGTGTGTGTGTGTGTGTGTGTGTGTGTGTGTGTGTGTGCGTGTGTGTGCGCGCGTGTGTGCGGTTCCAGCCTGTCTGCCCAGCGTGCAGATGGACAGACCTGCGGCAGAGAGGGTCCAGACCGGAGGGAAGCCCTTCACCCCCCTGAAGAAGGACCTGAAGAGAGACAAACCTGGTACGTCCTGCAAACGAGTAGAACACACACACACACACACACACACACTTGTCAGTAGCCCGGCTCAGAGCGAGTGACCAAAATGGAGACAAGGGTAAAAGTAAATAATCAATGTTTTATTAATAACTAAAGACTAAAATAAGCATAATAAAGATGGGATGTGTTAGTCAGGACCATCGATGGTGTAGGGTGTGTGTGAGTGATCTGTATGTGGAATGTTGTAAAGTGTAAACAAAGGGGAAAAAGGATTGCCACAAACACATGAACAAAGGTGTGCTCCTGTATGGAGAGTAGGGCTGTTACGATTAGTCGACGTCATCGACGTCACCGACTACACCAATACGTCGGTTTGCGTAATATGCGTCGGTTAGTCGTAAATAAACAAAATGGCCTTTTTTTTTTTTTTTTTTTTAAACCTTTATTTTACCAGGCGAGACAATTAAGTGTATGAGTGAAAAATGGATAGCTACTAGCTAATGTTACACAAGCAATGTAGCTCACCACAGTTCGTATGTCTTGTCTTCTGGTGTTAGTAACGTTAGCTATGTAGCTGGCTAGCTACGGTAGCCTATTGTCATTGTGGTGCGAGCACCTACTGTACGTTATCTAGCTCGTAGCTCGCATGCTACGTTAGCATCAATTTAGCTAATCATAACATAGCAGCGAGAGTAACGTTAGCTATAGCAGTGAGGTGGAGACAAACACGTTTATTTTTTTTTATTTTTTTTTTCCGAACAGTACAAAGATTATCGTTAGACTTATCGATAAATTAGTCGTTAGACTAATCGATAAAATAATCGCTAGATTAATCGTTAGAAAAATAGTCGTTTGGGACAGCACTAATGGAGAGAGAGAGAGAGAGACTGGTGAACCAGCACAGCCTAAATAGGCACCGGCCCAGGTGTGCTGCATCAACCAATCAGGCCTCCTCACCCCATTGCCATCCTGCAACACAGAACCAGAACAAGACAGCAGTGGAGGGAGGAGACCGTAACACACTGAGAACATTGTTCATGTAATAACATAACGTGTGTGTGTGTGTGTGTGTGTGTAGAGGTGGGTCTGATGAAGAAGAGGAAGCCTCGCTCCATGCTGCCCCTCAGTACGCTGATGGACCACCGGCCCAGAGAAGACCTCCAGCAGGACTGCCTCACGCTGGCCGCCGTCACACACACTGACGGTGAGTCACACACACACTCTGGGGGTCAGTCACACACACTCTGGGGGTCAGTCACACACACACTCTGGGGGTCAGTCACACACACTCTGGTAGTCAGTCACACACACTCTGGTGGTCAGTCACACACACTCTGGTAGTCAGTCACACACACTCTGGTGGTCAGTCACACACACTCTGGGGGTCAGTCACACACTGACGGTGAGTCACACACACTCTGGGGGTCAGTCACACACACTCTACACACACACACACACACACACACTCTGGGGGTCAGTCACACAGACTAGTGGTCAGTGTCACACACACACACTCTGGTAGTCAGTCACACACACTCTGGGGGTCAGTCACACCCCTCTCTCTCTCTCTCTCTCTGCCTCTTGTTCTCTCTCTCTCTCTCTCTCTCATTCTCACACACACACACACACACACACACACACACACACACACACACACACACACACACTTATCTCTGACTGTGTGCCTGCCCCCCCAGGCCCCCCTCCCCACGTGGTGCCCGGCCAGGGAGAGCACCTCCAGCTGGGCCTCTTCCACGACCGCCAGGCCCTCTACAAGATGCTGCAGGAGGAGGGTAGGACCACGCCTGGCACTCACACACATACACACTCACCTAACACACTCCTACACACACCTACACACTCCTCTAACACACTCCTACACACACCTACACACTCCTCTAACACACTCCTACACACTCCTCTAACACACACCTCCACTCCTCTAACACACTCCTACACACACCTACACACTCCTCTAACACACACCTACACACACCTCTAACACACACCTACACACACCTCTAACACACTCCTACACACTCCTCTAACACACACCTACACACACCTCTAACACACTCCTACACACACCTCTAACACACACCTACACACACCTCTAACACACACCTCTAACACACACCTACACACTCCTACACACTCCTCTAACACACACCTCCACTCCTCTAACACACTCCTACACACACCTACACACACCTACACACTCCTCTAACACACACCTACACACTCCTCTAACACACACCTACACACACCTACACACCTTCTCTAACACACACCTACACACTCCTCTAACACACACCTACACACACCTACACACACCTACACACCTTCTCTAACACACACCTACACACTCCTCTAACACACACCTCCACTCCTCTAACACACTCCTACACACACCTACACACACCTACACACTCCTCTAACACACACCTACACACTCCTCTAACACACACCTACACACACCTACACACACCTACACACCTTCTATAACACACACCTACACACTCCTCTAACACACACCTCCACTCCTCTAACACGCCTACACACTCCTCTAACACACACCTCCACTCCTCTAACACACCTACACGCACACCTACACACACCTACACACTCCTCTAACACACACCTCCACTCCTCTAACACAGTGGTTCCCAACCTTTTTTGTCTTGTGTACCCCTTGAGCTGTTTTGCCATGCCAGAAGTACCCCCTCACTCATGCGTGTTGATTATTTCCCAAAAAAATCAATTAAACTATAACTTGCAAATATAACATTTATTACTGACACACAGAGAGCAAAACCTCTTCTCATGTCTCCAAAACTCTAAACACATTTTCTGCTTTACACACATTTTGCTATTCAAAATGGCACTTTTTAAATGCACTGAACACGGTTTTCTGCACACAACAATCTGACATAAAGTCACATGTTTGCCATTTCAAAACATTGCCATTCAAAATTAGACTACATGAGCTAATTGGCCAATACATGTGCCACCTGGCCACCTCAATGGTTAATTGTTACCACATGCCCACACACTCACTGAAAATAGAAAAATAAATAATAAATAATAATGAATTTGATTTGATATCTGTTTCTTTTCCCTTTCTCCTGCTCCTCTTTGGCTTCTGTCTGAGGTGCAGTGATGTCATCATTTTCTCATCCCAGAGTCTTGACTGATGGGGAGAGGAAACAGACAAGATGAGACAGGATAAAACTTATCACACACACACACACACACACACACACACACACACACTTAAACTTCTTATCTAACTCTACTGATTATTAATGAAATCATTTGAACCACTCCCCTTTAATACATAGATATTTACACCATTGTGAAAAATAGACTCACCCAGTAGCAGTTGCAATTCTTTTTTTCATCAGTTGAGCTTTAATGAGACACTTGAGGTTGCTTCTCTTTTATAATCTTTGACAGTTCTGGAGGCAGTGTGGCAACAGCAGTCACCAGGCTGCTCTCCACACTCAGTCTGTTCCTTGGCTTGGTTTTGATGTGGGTCAAAGCTGAGAAGGTCACTTCACACATATATGTAGATCCAAAAGGCAAAAGTTCATTCAATGCACACTTTCCCAGCACTGGATATTCCTTTTCAACATCACACCAAAACTCTGTCAATGACTTGTCAGCATGTGCCATCTTCAACCCACGATCAGAGGACATGTCCATCAGATTTTCCTGCAGGCTTGCAGGAAGGCTGCTGCTGCTCCTGTCATTCACTCTGAATGGGTTCCTCACCCAGTCCAGTTTTTCTGACTTTGTTTCAATGTCATGAAAGTACTGGTTGAAGTCAGTGTCAAGTTTGGACAGATGTGCTTTAACTATTTTCACCACAGGACCTCTGTCAGCATCAGTGGTGGCGAGATGGCCATCAAGCAGTGGGAAACAGCTCACATCTCCATCCTTACATTTCCTCTCCCATAATTTAACCTTCTTTATGAATCCATTCACTTTGTCATACATGTTAAGGATGTGTGAGTACTTGCCCTGAAGTGAAAGGTTGAGCTCATTCAGCTTAGTGAAGACATCAGCAAGATATGCCAGCTGCGCAACCCACACTGCATCCTCAAACAGGGCTGCAAGAGGGTGGTCGTTTTCTGTCAGGAAAGCAAACACCTCGATGCGCAATTCATAGAGCCGCAGCAGCGTTTTGCCACGAGACAGCCAGCGAACGTCTGTGTGAAGCAGTAGCTGCTCATGCTCTGACCCGCTGTCATGACAAAGAGTTTGAAACAGTCTGTGGTTCATTGGCCGGGACTGAATGAAGTTAATCACCTTAACTGCGTCATCCATAACTGCACTTAACTCGGGGCTCATCCTTTTGCTGGCGAGTGCCTCCCGGTGAATAATACAGTGCATCCACTTAATTTCGGGGTTCACCTTCATCACACGCCCAAGCAGCCCACGCACCTTACCCGTCATTGCTGCCGCTCCATCGGTACAGATGTGACTGCAGGATTTCCACTCCAGATCGTTGTCTTTGAAGAAGCTGTCAATAATCAGAAATATTTCCTCGCCAGTTGTCTTTCCTGGCAGCGTCTTGCAAAACAAGATATGCTCATTTATGTCCGACTCTTCTTTATAACGCACAAAAGCCAGCAGCTGAGCCTCCCCACTAACGTCGGTCATTTCATCTAATTGCAAAGCGAACTGACCTGCTTGCTTCATTTTATCCACCACTTGTCCGACAATATTTATGGACATATCATCAATCCGACGGGAGACGGTATTGTTAGATAATGGTACCAACTTGAGCGCGTCAGCTGCTTTCTTGTCCAGCATAGTTTGAGCCAAAATCACAGCGGCAGGCAAAATCAGATCTTCGGCGATTGAATGTGGGGTTTTTGACTTAGCCACTAGTAATGAAACAGCATAGGACGCCTCCAGTGCTTTGCTTGACACACTTGCCGCTTTTTTCAGTGTAGCCTGACTTGACTTGAACTCTGACAGTTTTCGCTTGAAAAAGTCGTCAGTTTTACCAACAGTTGCTAGGTGTTTGGTGCTCTGGTGTCGCTGTAAATGGGCTGGCTTCATTGAATTATTAGCCAGGACTTCGCCGCAGAAAAAGCACTGTGGCTGTGGTGGATCAGCCGATGTACATGTAAATCCCCACAAAACATATGTTTCCAAATAATAGCGGGGTCCTTTTTTTCTTTTTTTCTCTGATCTGACCGTCTGATCTGACCGTCTGATCTGCCTCTGAAGCTGGTCGTTTTAGCCATCTGTCCATCTTTGCGGTATACTGACAGGCCTAGCTGACGTGCGCGCGTAAATGAACGTAAATGAACGTGATTTAAATGTGACGTGACTACCACGTGTGTTACAGTCATCACCTGTCGGGGAGGAACTTAAGTTGCAGCGTACCATTTTAACAACAGGTTTATGAAACGACTATATTTAATTATTTTTTTGGAAAGGGAAATAAATTATAATTCCAAATCTTTCCACGTACCCCCTGCAATCCCCTCACGTACCCCTAGGGGTCCGCGTACCCCCGGTTGGGAACCACTGCTCTAACACACCTACACACCTTCTCTAGGACCAGGCTTAATCTAGGTCCAGGAAACCGGCGTCTGATGTGTGTGTGTTCTCTCAGAGGAGGGCCACGTGGAGGCCGGCCACTTTGAGACGGTGGTGTACCTGAGGCTGTGGACGGGCGACATCACCGGCGCTCTGCAGGCGGCCACCGAGAGAGGGGAGCTGAGTGAGCACCTGCTCTCCGTCGCCCCCATGGGTGAGTACCGGTATTGCAGGACCGCTCAGGAAGAACCAAAAAAAAAAAGTTTCATCCGTCAAGTTTATTCATTTGACATGGCTCTCAAGTTAAACATCCTATCCTCCTCCCTCCCTCCCCTCCTCCCTCCCTCTACTCTTATCCTCTCCCTCCCTCTCCTCCTATCCTCTCCTCTCCACCTCCCCTCTCTCCCTATCTCCTCCTCCTCCCCGCCTCCCTCTCCCCTTCTCTCTCCTTTCCTCTCCTCCTCCCGTCTCTCCACCTCTGCTCCTCCTCCTCCTCCCCACCTCCCTCTCCCCTTCTCTCTCCTTTCCTCTCTTCCTCTCCTCTCTCCACTTCCCTCTCCTTTCCTCTCCTCCTCCCTGCCTCCCTCTCCCCTTCTCTCTCCTTTCCTCTCTTCCTCTCCTCTCTCCACTTCCCTCTCCTTTCCTCTCCTCCTCCCTGCCTCCCTCTCCCCTTCTCTCTCCTTTCCTCTCTTCCTCTCCTCTCTCCACTTCCCTCTCCTTTCCTCTCCTCCTCCCCGCCTCCCTCTCCCCTTCTCTCTCCTTTCCTCTCTTCCTCCCTTCTCTCCACCTCTGCTCCTCCTCCTCCACCCCCCCTCCCAGCGGGGTACCAGGTGTGGGTGAGGACGGTGGAGGCGTACGTCAGACAGCTGTGTCTGCAGGAGCAGTTCCTCAAGGCCGCCTCCCACCTCCTGTCCATCAACAAGATCTACGAGGCCGTCGACCTGCTCAAGTCTCACCAGCTCTACAGGTCAGACACACACACACACACACACACATGCACACACACACACACGCTGTGTATCTCACTAATCCATTCATGATCAATGATTGAACCCGGTCCCTGTTTGTGACTGTGATGTAACTGTCATGGTGTCTCTTTCCTCCTCTCTCTCTCTCTCTCTCTCTCTCTCTCTCTCTCTCTCTCTCTCTCTCTCTCTCTCTCTCTCTCTCTCCCCTTCTCTCTCTCTCTCTCTCTCCCTCCCCCTCCCCCCCTCTCTCTCTCTCCCTCCCCCTCCCCCATCTCTCTCTCTCTCCCTCCCCCTCCCCCCCCCTCTCTCTCTCCCTTCCTCTCTCCCCCCCCCCCCTCTCTCTCTCTTCCTCCCTCTCTCTCTCTCCCCCCCCTCTCTCTCTCAGGGAGGGCATCGCCCTGGCCAAGGCCCGTCTCCAGCCAGACGACCCGGTGCTGAAGGACCTCTACCTGACCTGGGCCGCGGTTCTGGAGAAGGACGGACACCTGTCCACCGCCGCTAAATGGTACCACACACACACACACACACACACACACACACACACACACAATCACCTGGACTATAAACTAACAGACTACCACAATGACAAGACTCACCCTGTGTGTGTGTGTCTGACTTGGTGTCACATCGAGTGTGTGTGTGTGTGTGTGTGTGTGCCTCCCCCCCCCCCCCCCCCAGTTATCTCGCCGCGGGCTCCAGCTTCGACGCGGCCAAAGTCATCTCCAAGAAGAACGACCAGGGGTCCCTGCAGATGGCGGCCCGCCTGGCCCGGCTGGGGGGGGAGGCCCAGCTGGCCCACGCCCTGACCCTGCGCTGTGCCAAGGACCTGGCCTCCACCCACAACTGGCTGGCAGCACAGACGCTCCTCAGCTCACAGGACAGCCTGCTGGTGAGACACACACACACACACACACACGCACACACACGCACACACACACACACACACACACATACACACACAGCAGCTCCTCAGCTCATAGGACAGCCTACTGGTGAAACACACACACACACACACACACACGTTGAGTCTCTTCCTCTGTGCCCTCCTCCCCCCCCCCCCCCCCCCCTCCTCCAGGCCCACCAGCTCCACTTCTGCGCCACGGAGCTGCTGACCGTGTCTCTGACCGGGACCGACGTGGTGACCTGGGCCTGCTCCTCCACCCACCCCTGGTCTGCCGCCGCTGCCACAGCGCCCCCTAGAGGAGAGGAGCAGGAGGAGGAGCAGGAGGAGGAGGAGGAGGAGGAAGAGGTCCCGGCTGCTGCTACCACCCACCCTGGGTCTACTACAGCCTCCCGGGAGGGAGAGGAGAAAGAGGAGGAGGAGGAGGAGAAGAAGAAGGAGAAGGTCCCGTCTAAAGCCCCCCACCCCTGGTGCGTCTCCGCAGCCGCCTGGAAGAAGGAGGAGGACGACCTCCTGGCCGCGGCCAAGATCGCCGCGGCCAAGATCGCCGCGGCCCGCCCCAAGGCCATCCCCAGGGCCAGATCCTCCCGTCGGGGCAGGGGGGGTCAAGGGAAGGACGTAGGAGGCCTCCTGGGGTCTCTGGCGGCCGTGTGGGAGAGAGAGTTTGGGGTCTCCTCCTCCAGCGACCCGGAGAAGCTCCGAGCTCTGCACCAACAGCTGAAGGCCGTGGAGAACCCCCAGCCCACGCCCAACGTCCCCATGAAACAGGTGGGTCACCTAGGACACCCCCCCCCCGTTCCACCCCCATGGACCTTTATGAACCGGCAGCCATTTTGGGTCTAAGTTGCCGTAGGAGGAGGTATCATTGTTTTGAATGAATTCTAAATCTTCTTTTTTTTATATATATATATATATATATTTGTTTTTAGAACTGCTTTTTGGGGGATAGAGACAGTAGAGATTGACAGGAAGGATGGGTGAGAGAGAGGAGGGGTGACATGCAGGATAGGTCGACGGCCGGAATCGAACCAGGGACCCAAACATCTCTCAACTGATTGTAATCTCTCTCTCTCTCTCTCTCTCTCTCTCTCTCTCTCTCTCTCTCTCTCTCTCTCTCTCTCTCTCTCTCTCTCTCTCTCTCTCTCTCTCCCCCTCCATCCATCCCTCCCTCCCTCCCTCCATCCCTCCAGCTTCTGACCCAGGTTGCTCTGGACGTGACTCTGGGCACGTTGAGCTGGTTGCTAGGCGACCGGGGGGCGGCGCTAGAGGAGCTGTTGCAGGGCGTGGCCAGAGGGAGCGGGGCGGGGCACTACCCTCTGATGTCAGAGACCTGTCGGGTGCTCTTCCCTCAAGGTGAGCACTCTGCAACATTCACCCCACGGTCGAACACGGCGGTTTGCCAACATGAAAGCATTCTGCCTGTTTAAAGGGGCGGTCTGGGACTCAAACAACAAAGCGGTCCGTCCCTTTAAAGATTAATGTCTCAAACCTGCTCATTAACTTCAGTTATCAAAGAGATTGGTGTGTGTGTGTGTGTGTGTGTGTGTGTGTGTGTCATAATAATCCAGTATTATATGATGCATTCTTTACTGACGTGTTTGATAATCTCATTGGGGGAGGGGCTTCAACTGGGCAAAACATCAACATTCATTAATGTATCCATTCATCCATTCATCCATCCATCCCTCCCTCTCTCTGGTAGGCGTGTCCTCCGTGTCCCACTACCGTCTGCAGCTTGCTGCCCCAGATGAGAAGGGCCTGGCTGCAGCCCAGAGCCTGGAGGCCTTCGTCTGCTACCTGCAGCTCTACCGCACCTGGTGGACCCACACCCCCACCCCCACGGCCAGACCCAGGGACCCCCCCACCCCGACCCACCTCACCCCCGACGCTGCCACCCCCCCGACGAGACTGAACGGGAATGACTCGACCAGCCCGGTGGTGCCTGACCCCCAGAACGGGGACGAGGAGGAGGAGGAACCGAGCGGTCAGAACGGCGTGGAGGAGAAGGAGGAGGAGGCGGCCGGAGGAGGAGGAGGCGTGCGTGTGAGGCCTGAGAACGGCGTCGACGAGGAGGGCGTCGGCGGAGCGTGTGCGAGCGCCTACCGGGTCCTCCTGTCTGAGCCCCACGCCACCTGCCAGAGCGCCCAGAGGGCCGTCGCAGAGATCCAGGAGAGGCTGGCCTGCATGGTGCACCAGCACAGTCGCGCCCAGGGGACGGAGCCCTCGGCTGGGGAGACGCAGACCCAGGCGCCCCCCCCCACCCTGGAGGACACCACCACCACACCCCCAGACAGCCAGGCGGCGTCCGCTGAGGCGGGACAACGGTATGTGTTGGTCTGTTACGGCCTCCTCCCTCCACTGCTGTCTTGTTCTGGTTCTGTGTTGCAGGATGGTCAGTGGGGGAGAGGAGGCCTGATTGGTTGATGCAGCACACCTGTGCCGGTGCCTATTTTAGGCTGTGCTGGTTCACCAGTCTCTCTCTCTCTCTCTCTCTCTCTCTCTCTCTCTCTATATATATATATATATATATATATATATATATATACAGGAGCACACCTTTGTTCCTTTTTCCCCTTTGTTTACACTTTACAACGTTCCACATACATCACTCACACACACCCTACACCGTTGATGATCCTGACTTTCACATCCCATTTCTATTTTTGCTTATTTTAGTCTTTAGTTGATAATAAAATATCACTCTGAGCCGGGTTACTGACAGGGCTGGTTGGTTGGTTGGCTGGCTGACTGGTTAGCTGGTTGGCTGGCTGGTTGGCTGTTTGTCTGTCAGGTATGATGTCATGTCAAGTGTGATCTTTGTTTCCCCCAGACCTGAGCCTGGGTCCCTCCCCTCCCTGATTGCCATGGTTACTGAGCACCACAAAGAGCTGGCCGGGATCCCTGATCACGTGAAGGTAACGCCCACTTCCAGTTTCAGTTTCAAGCCTAATCCTAGACTAAAAAGTATCTTTGTAGGATCTTCTTAAGTAACTTGCTGGAAATGGATCACAAATATACTTCTTTGCCCCGCGGTGGTGTAGCGGTCTAAGCACTGGCCACTAGTGCAAGCTGCCCACCGGGGACTGGGATCGAATCCCAGCTCGCCAGACCCGGATATGGCCGGGGCACACACAGGGAGCGGCATATTGAGCGGCCGCTCCCGAGGGCGGTATAGGAATATTTCCGGACAAGGATCCGTCGCGCAACAGCGCCCCCGGGGTGCCGGAATAACGGTGCTGGGCTCGAGGAGCCAGTCAGCTAGTCTGCCTGCCGATCTCCTCTGGGGCTGCCGGCCACGGGGTCGTGCGGCGGATCCTACGCAATAGGCAGGGGATAATTGGATGCTAGGTTGGGTTCAATTGGATACCAAATTGGGTGAAAAAGGGATAAAATCTGAAAAACTAATTTTAAAAAACAAAACAAATATACTTCTGAGTTTCAAGACTATTTATTTAAACCAAAGTACAGTTTACAAAAGACAGCTGCTGCTGGTATTTATCAACAACAATATGTAAATACAGTTTCAAATACTGGCCTATCACACGTACTGTATGGATGATCACGGTGTGAAAGAGGGGCACTATGATGTCACTCTGGCCTAATGTTATTCCAGGTTAAAGGTCAGGGCAGATTCACAGGAAGTCATCCTAAAATGCCCATATATGGACAGTCACTTCCTGAGGCAAAAACATATGGCTCTGAGACAAAAGGACGTGTTATGTCATAAAACACCCCTTTGTCAGCAGACATTCTTTCACAGCCAAAAAGCCTAACCCTAAGTAATACAGTCCATGCATGTGTGTTTAAGTAAAATATACTACATCTTCAATGGAGATTCGACATTGAAAGTGTGATTTAGTCCAGGACTAGGCTTCAGCCAAGTCTGTCAAACCGGTCCCTAAATCTTTGAATCATTCAAATATTGTCGTCTCCCCCCCTCCTGTTTCAGAAATACCCCTTCCCTGACGTCATGGAGTGCTGCCTCGTCCTCCTCCACCTGAACAAGACGTCTGCTGCTGTCGTCCCGGCGCCCCTGAGAGAACGGGCCCTGGCTCTGGTCCACAAATACGGAACTACTTCCTCTCTCTGCAGAGCCTCCAAGCAGTTCCCGTCGTAACAGTTAAAGATGTATGATATTATGATTTCTTATTTTTCTATTTTGTCTTCTCTCTCTCATATGACTGACTGTATTTTTTTCTGTTTTGTTAAAAAAAAAGAGAAGCACTTAGCCAAAAATGGCAAGTTGAAACTGTAAGTCTGTATATGCAATAAACCGTTTCACTACAAACAACCGAGGGGTTTGGATCTCTCCTGAACTGTTCAGTCTGGTTGTTGACCAGGCGGTGTTTCTGAGTCATACAGAATAGATTCTAAAGCTTTGGGGAAATGCTCCGCTCTTGCCTCATCAAGTGATTCATCAAGTGATTCATCAAGAGCACTGTTGTTACCGTCAGCTGGAATGAAACCATCCATCCATCCCTACATCCCTCCATCCATCCCTCCATCCATCCCTCCCTCTCTCCATCCATCCCTCCATCCATCCCTCCCTCCCTCCCTTCCTATGAAACCTGATTAATGTTCAGAGGCGGTGTTATCTGGTACTCAGCCTGGGAGATGGACCTGTACAGAACCTCGTAACATCCTCATGATGGTACCCAACGCTGTGTCAGGTACGGGGGAGGCTGGTGAAGGTAGAAATCGGGAGGACGGGTTCATTGTAACGCATGGAATGAAATCAGTGGAGTGGTATTGGGCTCATTTGTATTGTACTCATTCACGCAATTAAAGTGCACATTTCTGGTCGAGGGGGGAAATCAGGCCTCAGCTCAATCATACACACACACAACTTTAACCCTGCTTCTAGGACATTCTGAAGTCACAAGACACGATGTTGGGTACTATAATGGGTGTTCCTTGTCTCTGGGTGTCGCTCTAGAGGAAACCACCGCTGAAACCCAAACCAACGCCCTTAGCCGCTACCCAGCATGCCCTGGCGTAGATCTCACAGGTTTGGAGGGGTGTAAGCCATGTCAGTGGTAGTAGTTGATTGGTGTCATTTTGCTCTCCGAGGTGGGGTTTCCATCATTGCCTACCCAGATTGTCTCAGGTCTGTGAAAGTGCATAGGGGGTAGGCACCAAGTGATGGATTGGTTATGGATCTAGTAGTCTTCAGGGCCCAGTTGTTCAAAAAGTTTAATCTGGATCAGAATGATGATCCCATGTTTTGCTGTCCAGGATCAGGCCAATCCATCTTACTTTTGTGCCAGGTTTTTTCAAAGCAACATTGGATTGGATCATCCACACTTTTGAAGATCTATCTGGCTGATTTTGAGTCGTATTGGGGAAATCAGCCAGCTTGATCTGGTTCTGGATAGCAAAACAGAATCAGGATCATTCTGATCCAGATTAAACGTTTTGAACAACTGGGCCCTGGGGACCAGATTAGAGTCATGAATACTGCAGGGGAGGCTCATGGTAATGGATTGAACACGTGTTTGATACCATTCCTCCATGCATTACAATGAGCCCATCCTTCTGCCTCTATCAGCCTACCCTGAAAGGGTAATTGAACCCTCCCTGAGAAGACTTGCTGTATTTAACAGATTCAGGATGTCATGATGGGGTGTGAGAGGTGGTAGACTTTGTGCTTCATCATAGAATGTAAATGAACTTGTAACCTTGCTTATTGCTGCAAAGGCCATGTGAAATGTGTGTTTACTATACCCCCCAGCAAAACATCCACACTTTTTGTTTTATTATAAACATTTGTCAAGTGCATTTCTTTGACTAAAGACTAGTTGTGTGAGCATGCCTAAGACAAAAACATGATAAAATTACAAAAAAAAACTTTCGCATTGACAATAGAAAATGTTTTAATATACAACTGTTTCAAACAATGTATGTTGTAAAAACAATATCAACCACAAACATCTGTTTAAACTTGGCGGTGAACAAATTAAAAGCAAAAATGTTACACAGAACTGCAGCGTGCTGCCCCGCCCCCCGTCCCAGAACACAGTCCCCCCCCCCCTTTCCCGGAACACAGTCCCTCCTCACAGAACCGCCTGGTAACCCTGGTAACCCATCTAAAAGCCTCCATCATCAGAGGAATAATGCTAAAACATACTGCCTTCATTGAAATTTTACATTTTAATTTACATACCTTTCCAGCATAATTTAAAATTGTACAATCCCTACAAAGCATGTTATCCAACAATGAGGGAGAGGAGGGGAACAGTCGATACCTACCGATCTAGTGACATTTTGTTTTTGAGAAAAAGAAAAAGAAAAGCAGATATAATCTTCGAGAATTGCTGTAGAGCACTTCAAAATGCTAAGCTTCTCATTAGCAGTACAATACCACAAGAACTGGTCCCATAATTTAAAAAAAAGGGGGGGGAAGAAGGATATTATTAACTGCAATTCTGTAAAACAAAGATAAAAGTGTGTTGAAGTCTGGTCACTAATAAATGGGCCTGCTAGAAAGGTTTGATAGTGGTACAATAGCGAATTTGAATGGCTGCCAATCAATACGCAGTAAAATCAACTATGACAGAACAAAAATGGGTTCGGGTGGAGGGAGGGGGTGGGGGGGAGAGATAGTCGTAGGTGACCAATGTCCATTTTGCAGCTGGTGAGATGGATCTTAGAAATTCTCCTCCGTTTTGTTTTTTCCCTCCAAGAAGTAGAGAGCGGGGAGAAATAGTGACATCTGCTGGATGGGTTTAAAACAAGTGCGCGTTCCCACTTGATGGCCTTGCGGAGGTCAGTGCTTGTTGTTAGTTTCTTCTTGGGAGGAGCTCGAGATGCCGTTCTGGTTCTGGGACGACCCGGAGCCCAGGCCGTACAACCGCCCACAATACTTTGCGTCGTCGATGTTGTCTTCAAAGAAAAGCTGAGAGAGGGAAAGAAAAAAAAGAAGAAGAAAAAGGAGAGGGAGACATTGCTTAGACAATGATTGACATGACAGGGTTCTTGATCATATTACATTTGTTGAGAAGATCTGTGTACCCAACTAGTGTGGGTAGAGAGACCATAAGCATCTGGGTCCAGGAGTTCAAAGCTTTAGTTAAATGGATCAGAATAATCCTGATTCTTTTTTTGCCGTCCACGATCAGATCTATCTGGCTGATTTTGAGTCGTACCGGGAAAATCAGATCAGCTCGATCAGATCCTGGATAGCAAAAAAGAATCAGGATGGTTCTGATCCAGATGTAATGTTTTGGGCCCTGAGGGAAAGGCCCATGGCGGCCATCCACACTAAAGCAGCGCTCCTCATCACCTCACTGATTTCATCTGGCAACTTGGGACGAGCTAGAAAGTACCCAGTCAGCCAACCCATCAGAACAATCCTTAGAAACTATGAGCGCGTTGAACCGTTGGAAAGCCGTGTGGCCAGACGCAGCGCTTTGGATTGAGTCAGAAGATTGTCAGACTCGTTTTCACATTGTGATCCTCCTCACAGTTCTCAAGGTTTCAATGAAGGCCACAGCCTGACTGAATCCGTGCGAGGCAACAATGGTGAAACCGACCACGGTGTCAGTGTGCAACAACAGTGAAACGGAGTGCGGCTTCAAGGTAAAGGGGTTGATCCTGGACCCTGTGGTTTGTTGTGGATTAATAATGAGACTCAAGATAGGAACTTGCTTTAAATCTAGGTATAATATTTAATAAAGAAAATGGTCTTTCGCAACTCGAGTTGGACCCAGCCCACTTAAGGTAGACTGAAGTGCCCACTCACACACAACACATCTCTGATACAGTAAAACAGCGATAGGAGTCCGCATTCCATAAATGTTGAAACATTGGAACAATGTTGGACAAGGTCTTCATTTCACACTGCACACTGGGTATACTGTCAACACAGTCACAACATTGATATCGTGTCTGCATTCCATCACTGTCCATGAGCACAAGGCCCTTGGACATGAGCACTAGACATCCCAACAATGCCACGCATGTGAAAAATCCATGACAGGTTGCAGATGATCTATTCTTCATCCAGAAGTGTGCACTCGTTCACTTCCCCCTGAGAGCATTGGGATAGGTTCAAGTGTAGCGGAGGTGGTTTGGAATCAGGCTCATCTCCTGATGAGGTTAGCCCTGCCTCGGACATGGAAACTCAAGCGCCACCCCTTGGGTCTTCCATGTGAGAGAGACCCACGTTCGAACCCCCCACCTTGTCACACACACATGTCTGGAGAGAGTTTCCACCTGTCCACATGTCACTCACACTTCACGCGTTCCTTTTAAATCCATGAGGGGATTGGGGGGGGGGGAGTGGAAGAGTGCACACCTGGGGGAGAAGGGTACCACAGGCTGTGTAGGACTCCCCTGGAGGTACGTACCTCTTTCATCCTAAAGAAGGCCATCCCTGTGAGCAGCGAGTCTGACCCAGCCTGGTGCTGCCTTCCGATCCTCTTCAACTCCAACTGATCAGCCACCTCCTGGAGCCCCCCCTGGAGAGAGAGAGAGAGAGAGAGAGGGAACGAGAGAGAGAGAGAAAGAGAGACACACACACACAGAGAGAGAGAGAGAGAGAGAGAGAGAGAGAGAGAGAGAGAGAGAGAGAGAGAGAGAGAGAGAGAGAGAGAGAGAGAGAGAGAGAGAGAGAGAGAGAGAGAGAGAGAGAGAGAGAGAGAGAGAGAGAGAGAGAGAGAGAGAGAGAGAGAGAGAGAGAGAGAGAGAGAGAGAGAGAGAGAGAGAGAGAGAGAGAGAGAGAGAGAGAGAGAGAGAGAGAGAGAGAGAGAGAGAGACAGAGACACACACACACACAGAGAGAGAGAGAGAGAGACACACACACACACAAATGTCAGTCACTACCTTCCTCTTGTAACACAGGAAGCATGAGCACATCTAAGCGGTTTGGTTTTTGAAAAACACTTGAGATGTTTGAACCCTTAAAACCACTGTCTTCACTTGTCACGCGTTATGCCTGAAGAAGGTCTATGACCGAAAGCATGCAATAAACAACAGGTTTTTTTGCACAGTGTTTGAGTGTGCGGATGCTGTTATTTTGCAAATGATTACAACCTCCATCCTCCAGACTGCCACACAAAGCAATTGTGTCCTTTTTTTTACCTTCAAGTTCTTGCAGCTCTTCATCAGGTATTTGACGTCGTAGATGGCGGGGAAGAAGAGGTTGAGGATCTGGAAGAACTCGTGTTCCTCCTCTGGGAGCCGGGTATCGGTTAGGAGCTTCACCAGGTAGCCAAAGTCGTACCCGCTGCAACAGACAAGCACAGCGTAGAGACTCATCAGCACACTGACTTCTTTAACTCACAACAGGCCCTCAAAACCCACCTCTTCAAGCTCGCCTTCACCAGTTAACCCTCTCCCCCTCCCCTTCCCATGTGTCCCCAGCACTACCTTAATTAGGCCCCTATACTTTCTTCCATTTACCTTTTGTTTCTTTTTATTATTACTAGTCGATCTTCTCCGTTTGTAAAGGGTGGTTTCGCTCCGGTTAGAAACGTATGTTATGCGTATGTTACTTCGGTTACATAAAGGGCTGTGAGAACGCAAATCAGAGAAATAATTTATGCAACAATGTTGCAATCTCATCCACTTGCTCCAGGTCATGATTCGGATTTTCATGTGAGAACATGACCCAAGAGTAGCTTATGCAGGTCTGTACAGACTGGGGGCAGCAGGTAGCCTAGAGGTTAGAGAGGCCGGCTAGCAATCGGAAGGTCGCTGGTTTCATCCCCACCTCAGGAGGGAGCTACATGTAAGCTGGTGACTGGAGGGTTGCTGGTATCACATCTAAGGTGCCTACCACTGCTGTTGTACCCTTGAGCAAGGCACTTAACCCCTAATTGCTCCAGGGGCGCTGACTATGGTTATGGCTGTCTTTGTACCATGGGCAATGACAAAAAGTATGAATGGTAAATGGACTACGCTTATATAGCGCCTTATTCCAAAGAGTTTTACAATGGCCTCTCATTCACCCATTCACACCCCAATGGCGGCAAGCTACCATGCAAGGCGCCGGCCCGCTCATTAGGAGCAATTTGGGGTTCAGGATCTTGGCCAAGGACACCACATGGACAGAAGGAGCTGGGGGTTGAACCGCCGACTTCGCGATCATTAGACGCCGGCTCTACTTCCTGAGACACATATCTAATCATCCCCACACGTTCTTCTTACCTGTGAAACGAGAGCCACTTGACGTTTTCACACAGCACCAAACCAGACGTCATCAGAAGCTCTGCAAAGTAGAGCGTGTCGATGCCCTCTTCTTCATGCTTCTTGAACTGGAGGCCAGAGTTCTGTAGGAGGTCTATGGAGTCCTGGGAGTACATGTCCTCTCTGTGGGCAGACCAACCAAACACCCCTTTACATTTTAGAACTCACATTTTAAAGTTTTTGGCATTTATCAGAGTCCTTTATCCAAAGCGACTTACAACAAATTACATTTGACCAAAAGTAAGTGAATCATCTTTTCTAGTCATACTAGGAAAAAGTAATTTATGCTCGGCAGTAATCCATCAGCAGTCGTATTGCTGGAAAAAAACACTCTTTTCCAGGTGCAAAATATACTTTTTTAAACCATGACAATGTGTGAAGCTGGACTTACAACATATTGTCTATGAGTCGAGAGGAGACGCCTTGAGCGCAATCAGTGGGACTTAAAACAAATATGAACTCTCATACATGCGATGCAATGCCTCCCAAAGGATGGGCAGTGACACCTACGTCAGGTTGAATTTGAAGTTGAACTGCCACGTCGTGGTTCCTTGAGGATAGTCTCCGTCCTCGTTCATGAAGGACAGCCCCAGCTGGATGATCTTGAGCAGGTCAACGTTGCACCTCAGGAGCTGGTACTGGTAGTCTACCGTGCTCCGGAACTCGCCTATGGGACGAACGACCACACCGGGAAATTCTGTGTCCTGATGGAAGAAGAGAGAGAGAGAGAGAGATACAGACAGAGACACAGAGAGAGAGAGAGAGAGAGAGAGAGAGAGAGAGAGAGAGACAGAGAGAGAGACAGAGAGAGAGAAAGAGAGTAAATGCAACGCATTCAAAAGCCTTCACAGATGAGACCACCATTGCTGACAATCATGAGGACAGATCACTTTTTTCTTTCTTTCTTTCTTTTTTAAAGCACATCATTAGGGGACCAGTTTACCATGGCGATGAAGTTGTAGCCTTGAATAATCTGTCGGATCTTCCTCATCTCCTCCTCCACGTTGCTCGCCCATACCTCACAGATAATCTGACTGCTATCTGCAAGTGCGGCTGGCATTTTGGCAGGTTTGAGGAAAGGACTGAAAACCCCGACAATTCTGCAGCACTTGTTAGGGGAGCTGCCCGATGAAGAAACAGACTAGAACGGGAATGGGGGACAAGAAGAAGGGGGTCTGATGTTAGCTCGTTCATGAGGTTAGATTCATCATCATCATGTTTTCTGTTAACGCATGCAAAGACTACAGTACAGTGCAAACTCTGTGCAGTCACTAGAGTAGAAGGGCTGGATATATAAACACATGGAACTAGGCGCCGAAATCAAACCCTGGAGGAGCTGGTAAGTATGAATGTAGGTCACCTATTTTGGATTCTTCAAAACGGCGAATTTCGCCGAAAGGTGAGCGATTATCATGCCTGGTAGCTACTACCACTAAGCACAACTAATGCTAGTCAAGACAGCTTGGCATACCAACCATGCACACACACAGGGGTGACGTCATCCACCGGCTCAGCCAGGGTCAGTCAATGACCAAGCAAGCCAACAGAAACCCAGGTAACTCACCTATGTATGAGCATGTAGTGTTTTAATGTTTAATGCATTGTGGTTTAGTAATAGTTTAGCTGCTACGTTGAAGCCATAAAGGATAGGCTAATAACCAATGATTAAATATGGTTATTGAGGAACAATACATTGGTTAGCTTGCCTTAGACCTGCTAAGTCAACCAACCTAGTGTCTGGTCACTACTGATGGAGGTTAGCCTTCGCTGCTACTAGCCCCTTGTTAGCAACAAGCAAGCTACCGTATCTATCTATGGAGCCAAGCTAGCTAGCTAGCTTCAGCAAAACTGAAAACCACGGTCCGAAATAACTGGCCAACAACTCACATTTGTAATGTTACGGCTTCTAAATTACAACCCGTTTTGTCAGTGAAAACCCAAACGCACGAACCCACAGAAAACCACGTTTATCCGTCTGAGCTACCTGAGTCGTGTTGGTGTTGTGGTGTTCCCGTCGCGGCTACTGTTAGCCTGCTAGCTAACGCTGCTGGTCAACGTTGTTGGTTTCCTTTGGTGCTCTCGGAAGTCAGACATATTACATGTGCGCAGGCGCACTGACGACATACACGGCACAGCGCCCCCTCCCGGACACACGGTGGTACTCAAAATAACGAAGCCCGAATATCTCCTATATCTCTGGCCCAGGTGATAGGAAGCATGTGACAAATTTATGCTGAGGAAAATCGAGTTTAATTTCTAAAATAATTGCACATTGTCTCACTTGCTTACTTACTTAAATAATAGTAATCTATTACTTGTTGAGCACTGTCATGATTTGACTTATCTTCCCATTGTAGTATGCAATAATAATAGGATATATATATATATGTATATATATATTTTTAGTAAACCATCATTTATTTGAAAAGCATAAAATACCTGACAGTTATGTAGCTCCAAAAAGGTCAAGTACAACCTGATCACTTCACATAACTAACTACAATACAATTGTTTGACATATCATTTAAATACCTGATAAATATAGCAGGTTGGAATTTGCTTTTAAGGGTACAATTTTACCTTTTAATACAGATAAAGCAACATCACAGACATCTGCAACAGAGACCTGAAATACTTGGTTTATCCTGAAGTTTTTGTGTGAGGAATAAAATAATTGAACCGTGGTGATAGTAAGAGACAGTTAGACATCACGGACAGGCCTCAATTCAGAAATGTGAAACTGTAAATCTGTACATAAGCACAGTGTTTAGATGAGCAATACGTTGTAATTCGACTTAAGTTACATGTCATTCCAACCATCTCTTCCCAAAATACTGTAATTCAATGTCTATCTACTGTGTGCAATACCCAACAAGCAAAAAACACTGTTCATCCTTCCAGGTGTGAAAGCCAGTTGGGGCTTGAACTAAAAAATGAATAGAATAAAATAGCAGAGGCAGTGTTTTAAACAGCAATGACATGTCCAGTAGAAAATCGAGGACCAGTTCATTGTAAAGCATGGAATGGAATAAGGAGTGGTGTAAAACACTGTGTGTGTTCTAATTCTACTCCTCATTCCATTCCTCATTCCATTCCATGTGTTTGACACCACTCCTCATTCTATTCCATGCATCACAATGAGCCCCGTCCTCCGATTTCTACTTCCTCCACCACCAGCCTCCCTTGGTCCAATCCGATGCTCTCCTATGAAGGGTCGTGTGGTTGTGGTACGGAGGGGGAGTGGTCACTGCTGCTGCCTCTGGATGTAGGACACCTCTAGCACGGGCATCAGCAGCTGGAAGGCGTCCTGGATGTAGGACGCACTGTTGGACGCCTGGAGAGGAGAAGGAGGTCAGATTGTACATCTGTGAATGCATACCATTTTGTTGGTCACTATGTACTGTTACGCCACACACAGGGAGGGAGGGAGGGAGGGATGGAGAGAGACACACACATGTTTGGGGGCGGCTGTGGCGCAGGAGGTAGAGCCGCCGTCTAATGATCGCGAGGTCGGCGGTTCGAGCCCCGGCTGGCCACATGTCGAGGTGTCCTTGGGCAAGACACTGAACCCCAAATTACTCCCAGTGAGCAGGCCGGCCGGCGCCTTGCATGGTAGCTTGCCGCCATTGGTGTGTGAATGTGTGTGTGAACGGGTGAATGAGAGGCCGTTGTAAAGCGCTTTGGATAAAGGCGCTATATAAGCCAGTCCATTTACCATTTATAGAGAATCACGCACACAAGCCACAAGCACAGACAGATGGACAAGTATTGTAAAACATGTTGTTGCTTCTTTTTAAAAAAGTAAACCACTTTGAACTGCCCCTATTGTCTGAAATGTGCTCTACAAATAAACTCGCCTTGCCTTAACTTGCCAATCAGTGACGACCTGACACACACAGCTGCTACGACAGTAAAAGTCGGGTACAAACCTCCAGGAACACTCCTGTTATGAGCGGGTTCAGGACATCTCCTTTCTCATTTGACTGAAAAACAACAAGAACAAAAGTCCATCCAATCAAGGTGAGCCAAATCTCCTCTACCTCTAATGATTCATCACACTCTCTCTCTATGGGGAATTAATTACATTCAGACATCTCCATTAAAACGATGTCAGAAATAAACATTGCATCATTTATCATCACGGTGTCCGACTGGCCTGTATCAGATGGCTAGACGGTCTATGAGGCTGATTACTTTGTGAAACTCATGAGACACTTTATCAATGTCATTCATCCCGTAGCAGTACAAATACGTTTTATAATGAAAAGAGTAGCTGTGAAGACCTTGAATACTAATATCTGAAGCTTAGGGTGGGTGTGAGGAGTGTTTACTGTGTTCGGAGTGACTAGACGCTCACTGGACACTTTATTAAGAACACCGGTACACCTTCTCATTCATTCAGGTGATGTAATGGTGTGGGGGAATGGTTTCTTGGCACACTTTGGGCTCGTTAATACCAATCAATCATCGCTTGAATGCCACAGACTATTTGAGTATTGTTGCTGACCACGTGCATCCCTTTCATGGCCACAATGTCCCCATCTTCTAATGGCTGCTTCTAGCAGGTTTTATGAACATGACATTGAGTTCAGTGTTCTTCAGTGGCCTTCCCCAGTCACCGGATCTGAATCCAACACCTTTGTGATGTGGTAGAACGGAAGATTTACAGCTTGAAAGTGCACCAGAAAAATCTTGTGGAGTCAATGCCACGAAGAATTGTGGCTGGTTTGAGAGCAAAGGGAGGCCCTACCCCGTATTAGTATAGCGTTCCTAATAAAGTGTCAGTGAGTGTGTATGTACAGTGGCGGTTGCTATCTTACCCCAATTGTGGTTAAACAGGAGGTGAACCTCTTGGATAGTAGTGAAATCTCTTTACACAAAACAATGGTTATCCTGTCAGGAGGAAAACAACGTGGAGTTAGAGATGATGAGATGATGGATGAAGATCATTAGGATCATATATCGCACACACAAACGCACACCCACCCACACACACACACACACACACACACACACACACACACACACACACACACCTCTAGTATGGCCTGCTCCAGGCACACGCACACACACGCACACGCACACACACACACACACACACACACGCACACACACACAACTGGTGTGTGGGGACTCACTGTGAGAGGACCTTGGCCTGCTCCAGGCTGGTCACCTCCAGGCTGGTAGACAGCAGGATCATCTCTGCCACCTTGTGGAACTGCTCTATGGAGCGGGCGGTCAGCTCTGCCAGGCTCCTGATGGCCGACGAGTGGACGTCCTGAGACACCACAACCACAACAACAACCACAACAACAACAACAACATCAGTACTGAGAAGAGTGGATGTCCTGAAGACACCACAACAACAACAACAACAACAACAACAACAACAATCTATTATGACGTTGTGTTAATGTTAATGTTAATGTACTGTATTCATACCTCCACGGTGTATTGTTTAGTCACTTCCTGTTCCTCCCCTTCTTCTCCTACTTCCTCTTCCTCCTTCGCAGGCGTGGTCATCTCAGCAATCCGCTCACATGCGTTCCTACAGGCCTGGTAGGAAATGACATCACTTGTTAGCCCACTGGCCTCTACCATCATTAACCTTTGTTAGCTTTACCTTGGGTGCGTTCGTAAATTCGCTCTGAGAACGCCGGAGCGCACACTGGGTTCGACGTCATAAAGGGACCAGGTCATTCGATTGGACAAGAGGCATTCCGTGAGTGCTGATCAGATTTCCAGAGTGTACGAATTTACGAACGCAGCCCTTATGATAGTCGATTATAATGACACTGTGTCACAGGTTAGCAGGATCATAATCATCTTATTACAGCATCGACGTCATACCAACACTCTCCATGTGGTGGCGCCAGACACAACGTCACTGACGTCAACAGGGAAATTATATGTCGTGTACAACAGTGGAGGCTGGGGGAGGTAGTCATCGGAGGACGGGCTGTTGAAACCATTCCTCACTCCGTTCCACGCGTTACAATGAGCCCGTCCTCCGATGTCTACCTCCGCCAGCCTCCCCGCCAGCCTGCCCATCCCTACCTTGCCAAGCTTGTCGGCGGTGGTCGACACGTGGAGTCCGGCCAGGGCCTGGGTTAACTCCCTCAGGAACTCTGAACCGTCTTCATCTGGAAATGTTTTAACGAACAACAACAACTCAGATGTATCGCTTTCTTTTCTGTCTCCATGAAAAGGAAACATACCGTTCTTCAGTAGAGGACAACGTCAGCATGTCCATGTCTCTCTGACTCTGTGTGACAGTGTTGTGTGTTGTGACAGTGTTGTGTTGTGTGACAGTGTTGTGTTGTGTATCAGTGTTGTGTGTGTTGTGTAGTGTATCAGTGTTGTGTGTAGTGTATCAGTGTGTGTAGTGTATCAGTGTGTGTTGTGTGTAGTGTATCAGTGTGTGTTGTGTGACAGTGTTGTGTGTAGTGTATCAGTGTGTGTTGTGTGTAGTGTATCAGTGTGTGTTGTGTGACAGTGTTGTGTGTAGTGTATCAGTGTGTGTTGTGTGTTGTGTGACAGTGTGTGTTGTGTGTAGTGTATCAGTGTGTGTTGTGTGTAGTGTATCAGTGTGTGTTGTGTGTAGTGTATCAGTGTTGTGTGTAGTGTATCAGTGTGTGTTGTGTGTAGTGTATCAGTGTGTGTAGTGTATCTGTGTAGTGTATCAGTGTGTGTAGTGTATCAGTGTGTGTTGTGTGTAGTGTATCAGTGTGTGTTGTGTGACAGTGTTGTGTGTAGTGTATCAGTGTGTGTTGTGTGTAGTGTATCAGTGTGTGTTGTGTGTAGTGTATCAGTGTGTGTTGTGTGTAGTGTATCAGTGTGTGTAGTGTATCAGTGTGTGTAGTGTATCAGTGTGTGTTGTGTGTAGTGTATCAGTGTGTGTAGTGTATCAGTGTGTGTTGTGTGTAGTGTATCAGTGTGTGTAGTGTGTAGTGTATCAGTGTGTGTAGTGTATCAGTGTGTGTAGTGTATCAGTGTGTGTAGTGTGTAGTGTATCAGTGTGTGCTGTGTGTAGTGTATCAGTGTGTGTTGTGTGTAGTGTATCAGTGTGTGTTGTGTGTAGTGTATCAGTGTGTGTTGTGTGTAGTGTATCAGTGTGTGTAGTGTGTTGTGTTGTGTGTTGTGTGACAGAGGTCAGGTACCTTTCCTCTCGTCTCCTTCGTCGTCGTCGAACTCCACCAGAGAGAAGGGCTCCTTGATGAGCTCCAGGTCCTCCCTCAGCTGGGCCCGCTGCTCCCCGGCCAGGGTGGTCAGCACCGACCTCACCTGGAGCACACACAGGACAACACTGAACACACTGCTACCATGGTCACCCCACAGAGCTGAACACCGCCTCACTGCTACCATTACTTTTGCTCTTTAATTCTGTTTTTATTGTTTTTATGTAAAGCACTTTGTGACCGCTGGTCTGTGATAGGTGCTATATAAATAAACTTGACTTACTTACTTACTTACTTACTACCCTGGTCACACCACAGAGCTGAACCAAGCTGAGCTCTGACGTATACAAAGAAATGAACAAAAATAGAAATGCGACACTTTCGTTTTTGCTCCAATTCTTCACGGGTTGAAATCAAAGACCTAAGACTTTTTCTACGTACACAAAAAAAGGGCTATTTCTCTCAAATTGTGTTCTCTAATTTGTTTCAATCTGTGTTAGTTAGTGAGCACTTCTCCCTTTGCCGAGATAATCCATCCACCTGACAGGGGTGGCATATCCAGATGCTGATTAGACAGCGTGATTATTGCACAGATGTTCCTTAGGCTGGTCATAATAAAAGGCCACTCTAAAACGTGCAGTTTTATCCCACAGTTTTGAGGGAGTGTAAGGGTGCAGCGATATGCTAAAACATCGACGCAACAACATGGGATAAAATGACAGGAATGCGATGGTTTTAACACGCTACGCACGAGAGCCACTGCCACTGCTTCCCAAGCAAGCAACACGTCTGTCTGAGGGTAAATATGCTATGCTAATAAATATGCGCCAGGCAGGCAGGCTTAGCAGATGTTTTCTTTGACTAAGAAATCCTAAATGAAAAGGAATGCTGTATAAATATTGTCCCGTTTCATCCATTTTAGACGTCGACAGATGTTTCTTAGTGTACAAAGAAGACTTTATAAAGTTTGTACTTTTATGCTTGTATAGAGCCATACTATAATTAGAGACCATTTCATTTATTTTTTCCATTATTTGCCTTTTTAATTATGTTAAAATGTTATGTTCAGATGATATACACTGTAAATGAAAACCTGTGTAGGCCTACTTTTTTTCCCACACAGAAAATGTATCAGGAATCAATAAGCAGAATCGATAATGGAATCTGCACCAATAACATCTCATCAGTTCCCATCCCTAGTGGGGTCCCGAGTGGGGTCAGTGGGTCTAGTGGGGTCCCTAGTGGGGTCAGTGGGTCTAGTGGGGTCCCTAGTGGGGTCAGTGGGGTCAGTGGGTCTAGTGGGGTCCCTAGTGGGGTCAGTGGATCTCGTTTAAACACCAGCAGACTGCTGACTGGGAACAGACGCGTCCTCCCCTCCTCCCCTGCTTCTGTCTCTTGTTTTCTACTGAATAAAAATCACGGAAAAGCCCCAGGCGCCATGTGTAGTCATTAGTGGTACCAGCGAGGTGTTCCAGGTGATTAGAGGGGTGTTGTCGCGCGGCTCGGCAGCCCTACCTTTGACTCGCTCTCTCGGGACAGGATCTCCAGGGCCTCCAGGTGGGCCAGGCCTTGGAACTCGTCGAACAGCATCCCGTAGTGGGCCTTGTTCCTCTCCGGGTCTGAGGAGACCTCCTCCGCAGTCTGCTGCTCCTCCTTCTCCTTGGCTTCCCTCAAGACCTGCACACACGCACACACACGCGCGCGCACACACACACACGCATGCACACGCACACACACACACACACACACACACGCGCACACACACACGTGCCCACACGCACACACACACACACACGCACACGCACATGCACACACACACAGAGAAAAACAAAAACAACCTTGGAAGAACTTCTCTCTCCCAAAAAGAAAACAACACTCACAGGCCTGAGTCAAACTAGAGCTGTAGAGACTGTTATACTGTAGCTGCTATACTGTGTCAATGCAACGTATGGCTCTCAATGTGCTGTTTGATTGTTGTGCTTTCTGTCCAGATATCTGAAATAAATTGGGCCGATCCATTACTGAGCATCGGTCTAGGGCCGATCGATTATTGGCTTCAAATGCTGGCTCGGGAATCAGAGATAGGACAGACCTGAGACAGAGTGGAGGTCCGGATCATGAGGCCCTTGGTCTTCTTGAAGCCGGGGTCCCCCTCTGCGATCACATCCATGGTCTTCTTCCCTATGAACTCCAGAGCGTCCAGGCCTCCCGTCAGCACCGTCTTCCCCTGGGACAGAGACACAGAGACACACAGGCCTCAGCTGCCACTCTGCACCAGACATGATGGTACACCCAGTGCTTAGGACAGAAGAAGAGAAGAGAAGAAGAGAGGAGAAGAGAGGAGACTATGGGGGAGAGGAGGAGAGAGGAGGAGACAAGAGAAGAGAAGAGAGGAGAGGAGGAGACAAGAGAGGAGAGGAGAAGAGAAGAGAGGAGAGGAGAGGAGAGGAGAGGAGACAAGAGAAGAGAAGAGAAGAGAAGAGAGGAGAGGAGGAGAGAGGAGACAAGAGAGGAGAGGAGAAGAGAAGAGAAGAGAGGAGAGGAGAGGAGACAAGAGAAGAGAAGAGAAGAGAAGAGAGGAGAGGAGAGGAGAGGAGAGGAGAGAAGAGAAGAGAGGAGAGGAGAGGAGAGGAGAGGAGAGAAGAGAAGAGAGGAGAGGAGAGGAGAGGAGAGGAGAGAAGAGAGGAGAGGAGAGGAGAGGAGAGGAGAGGAGAGAAGAGAAGAGAAGAGAGGAGAGGAGAGGAGAGGAGGAGAGAGGAGGAGACAAGACAAGAGAAGAGAAGAGAAGAGAGGAGAGCAGGGAGGAGAGGAGAGGAGAGGAGAGGAGAGGAGGAGACAAGAGAGGAGAGGAGAGGAGAGATGACAAGGCATGGAGACAAGAGAAGAGAGGGGAGAGAAGAAGAGAAGAGGAAAGGAGGAGAGGAGAAGAGAAGAGAAGACAAGAGTTGACAAGGGGAGGGGGGGATTCCAGTCTGGAGACCGGATGAACACAGGAAGTGGTGGCGGCAGGTCCTTACTGTGCTCTGGAACACGCTGGAGAAGGAGGAGAGCATCCCCATGGCGTTGCCCACCGCCGACGCCCCGTCCCCCTCCCCTCGAGCCTCACCTGGGGGGGCACCAACACAGCACACTGAACACACCCTCAACACAGCACACTGAACACACCCTCAACACAGCACACTGAACACACCTCCTCAACACCCTTAACAACAACAACAACAACACCAACACAGCACACTGAACAGTGAACACACACCCTCAACACCCTTAACAACAACAACAACAACAACAACAACAACAACAACACAGCACACTGAACACACTTCCTCACACACATCCTCAACAACAACAACAACAACAAGCACTTCTACAGTATCGATGTCTCTGTGAATGCAACTGACGGAAGTTATTATATTAGAAAAAATAAAAAAAGGTTGCATTGTCAACAATGGTACACAATACCAGTGAGTCATTATTAATCTCCACAGCAAATGCAGGGCAGAACATAGCAGAGGCTTCTCGCACGGCAGCTGTTAAACCCGGCCCGGTGACTCATGTGTTTGTTTATAGATAACAAAGAGGGATAGGGATAGCAATAGCAATAGGGATGCAAAATGTGTTGTATAAGTATCTCAATATCGTGAGTTGGTGGATGAGCGAGTGAGTTAGGGTGAGAGTGTGAGAGTGAATATGAGTGTGTGTGAGAGAGAAAGAGAGAGTGAGTGAGTGATTGAGTGAGAGAGAGAGTGAGTGATTGAGTGAGTGAGTGAGTGAGTGAGTGAGTGAGTGAAAGTGATTGAGTGAGAGAGTGAGTGAGTGATTGAGTGTGAGAGAGAGTGTGAGTGAGAATGAGTGTGAGAGAGAGAGTGAGTGAGTGAGTGAGTGAGTGAGTGAGAGAGAGAGTGAGTGAGTGAGAGAGAGTGATTACCCTCCAGTTTGTCCCTCCCCTCCCCCTCCTCCCTCTCCTCCTGCTGGGCGGCAGACAGCTCCGTGGGGCTGGGGATGCCTAGTGAGGTCTCTGCCTTCTCGATGGCCTGGGTGATCCCCTGACCTGGGAGGAACAGAGGAGAAAACACAGACGACTTCTATGACTGACTGACACATTTAGATTTAGATCTAGTACTCTAACAAGAAATAACGACAATAAAACAGCTATAACTATGACTAAAGTCATTTAGTCGGAACACTTTGAAAAGCTGCAACGTTTGCAGGAAAAGTGCTATACAAATAAAAAAGTTATTATTATTATTATTATTATTTACTATCCCATTACTTACACAGGGCACTGTACAACGAATCGAATAGGGGCTACATGTCACATGTTAATTAATTCACTGTGTAAACGGGTCCTTAAGAGACAAACAGAAAATGCAGAAATAGAAGCGATCCCGATCCTTCCTCACCTACGGTAGCCACAGTGGCTGAGGCCGTGGAGAGGATAGACTTCCCCCAGCTACCCCAGTACCCCCATCCTCCCTGGGCCACCGCCGACTCACTAGGGGCCTGGGGGGGAGAGGGGGGAGGGAGAGAGAGAAAGAGAGAGAGAGAGAGAGAGAGAGAGAGAGAGATTAGCCATTAAGCATGACAAACACAGTGACAGCTTGGAGAAAAGAGAATGGCCCTTAATGATCAGAGTCACTGAATCAGTCAAGACAACAAGGCCCCTGGGATACACACCTGGGACACACACACATACAACGTTTATGGTATTGAGGTACTTTGAGAGTAGGCGTTTTCTTCTACAATATAAACAGTATAGCTACCATACTTTTAAGGGTGGGGGTAAATGAAAACAAAGGGCTATACATGACCGTATGATGTACCGTAGCGAGGGCCAGGGTAACACTACACCCTAACTTTATGTTGGTTCTGGGCTGGTCACTGACTAGTTTGTTCGAATAGTTCCTAGTTCCAGCCGTCAGACAAGTCCCAGAGAGACCCCGTCCATCCATCCAGCCCTTACCTTGGCCGGCTCCTCCTCTGCCCTGGGCTCCTCCTCCTCCTGGACCTCCACGGAAGGCCTGGCCTCGGGTCTCCTCCTGGTCTTCCTGGTCGGAGCCACGTCCGTGGAGATTACGTCTGTGGCGGCGTTGTCTTCTTCTGGGGTCGGCGCAGGGCTGTCTGGGGTGGCGGGGGGGCTGTCTGGGGTCTCTGGGGTGGCGGGCGGGCTGTCTGGGGTGGCGGGGGGGGACAGGGGTAGCTGAGGGACGGGGGTCGTCGCCGCCTCCATCTCCTCTGTCACCTCTGAACTCCCCGCCGCAGCATCACCGGGGGCTTCACTGTCCGACATCTTAACACATGCCTGTGACGGTTTTATGAAACACAATAACAACAATTGGCACGTTACACACAATAACAGTTGAGAGGGGTCTTTTGATAGGTTTTTAAAAAAATCTATATTCCATCAAAACAAGATTGTTCAGCAGTTTAGGAACTGGCTGAAACCAAGACAAGAGCTCAATACAATAATATGTAATAGACAGTGGGCAACATAGAGTACCATGCCTGGTGTTATGTTAGTACAGATTAAATGATGTCCACAGATTAGGGATTAGAGACTCGTCATAACAACTCTTGACCCACCCACGCCCTTTGGCCCCCCCGTAGGCAACGTAACTTCTAAAAACGCTTTCTCGAATCATGACATCAGTAGACATCTATGCACAGACCTCGACCTTTATCATCCCCCTCATCTACCTACCTCCTTGTCTCAAGTTTGCTATGATACTGTTATTGTTATTACCCCAGTCTTTTCGTGCCAATATCCCCTCGAAACACGTCAAGTTAAGGTGTTTAGACAACTACAGCAACTTGATTTGGATCAAGTATTGACGATACGAACCTTGTGTTGATAACAGATTTGGTGATATTCTGGATGTTCCTGTTGTCTGTCTGGATGTTGTTGCAGGGCAGCCACGTCACACGTTTGTTTTGGTTGAGGAATCTGTCTGGTCTCCTGTTCTTCTTCTGGCGCTGGCGATGGGCTGCGTTCGTCAACTTGCTCTGCAAATCTGATCAGCACTCACGGACGGCCGCTTGTCCAATCGAATTACTCGGTTTCTTTATGACGTCGCACCCGGTGTGCGCTCCGGCGCTCTCAGGGAAAGTTCACGAACGCAGCCTTGGTTTTACTGGACAATACACAGCGCCATCTACCGAGCGGGAGTAGTGAAACTAATGTGCCTAGTTTGTGTGAGGAGCAAAAACAACATAAATTGTTTTTATTTTATTTATTTTTTCGAACATTGTAGATTATATCTTGCAGTCAGAATAATTTAATAAGAATGTTTCTTGTCAAAAAGCATACTTTGTAACATTTTGGTTTGTGCAGTGGACAACTTGTCAGGTGTGACCACGCCTACTGTCAGATGAACACGGAAGTGACCAGTTGTTCCATTGTCTCCATGCAGGTACAGTCCGACTCCATGGGAGCTTTTATCTCTTTGGTACAGTAATAAATAAGTAGCAACAACAAGTGATTCGTTTTAGCAAAAAGTTCGTTATTATTAGGAGGGTCTCATCTTATTAGAATCAAATGTTCTTTAAAGTCAAACTTCTGCTGATGTTCAGGGCTTTCTTCCTGCTAGCCAGGCAGCACAGGTGTGTGTCAGTGGCAGAGTAGCCAAAACAAAAGCTAGCTAGCTACCTGCTATGATACAAAAATGTACTTTTAGCCAGCAAAAAATGACAACATACTAGTAGTTTGGTTCATTATATAAGTCATGAGGTAGACTATGTTGATTCATATCATGTACTGTATACTCCTGGAGTTAAGATTGTCTCAGAAAGTTCTGCACAGATGTGTTAGTATCTGTAGCCTGCCTAACAAGCCACACCTGCTAAACAGCTTCCCTCACTCCTCCTCTCCTCTCCTTTCCTGTTCTACAGGTTCTAGAACACCTGGCCTGGCTGTGAACTTCAGACGACACTGAGCCGCAGACATGTCGACAGAGCAACACCACACAGGCATGTTCTCTAGAAGTTGTGTGTGTACCTTTATCATCACACTAGTCCTTGCCTATGGACAAGCAGAAGAGAACACCACCACCACCAGAACAGCAGTAGCAGCAGTAGCAGCCGCAGCCCAGAACAGCTCCCTGGTGAGTGTGCAGCACCTGGCTAGTCTGCCCTCTCTCCGGGATTTTGTGGTGAAGGAGGGAGACAGTATGCTGGTGGAGTGCAATGTGACTGGAAGTCACGATGACGTCCAGTGGTACAACTCCAAAGGTCACGTTCTGGATGAGGAAGAGAGTGGTGAGTATTTATTTAAGCAGCTGAACTGAATAGAAACTGAATCCCTGCAGTGATATTGAACTGATTGATTGATTGATTGAAAGTGTTTGAAACCAAACTGAATAGGCCTAAACATTGACAGTGATTACAATACAATAATCATCAAACGGGTATGATTTTACGTGGTTAAAAGTATCAAGTGTGTGAAACCGTGAACTGTCTAGCAGAGCTGTGCATTGCGAGCTGTGCGTTGCGCTTTCAATAATGGCTGTTTGGCCTCTTCTAGGTGGGAAATGGCTGATCATGGAGGAGGGTGCTCTGAACATCACAGCGGTCTCCTTTGAAGACAGAGGCAGGTACACCTGCGTCACATCCGGCTCTACAGGGAGATCCAACTACACCATTACCCTCCGGGTGGCGTACACACACAGGTAATGATGGTTAAGGCTCTATGGGGCGTACACACACACACACACACACACACACACACACACACACACACACACACACACACACACACACACACATGCATCATCTTTATCTTTTGGAGCTGAAAGTACACAGTCGACCCAGATAGACTGGCCTGTAAAACAGTGCAATAGTACATAGTGCAAAAGCCATAAAAGTATGGACAGATATAGGCCTATGTACAGCGTGATATGAACAGACAAGGGCGAAGATATGTGAAGTTAAGATACATAGGCCTATGTACAGTATGATATGTACAGAACAAGGCCAATGGATATCAATACAATATGTACAGTTAGGGCAGATGTACAGTTAGGGTAGATGTACAGTGTGTAAAAAACAGCAGTGGTGCAAAAAGCAAGGTTGAAGTCCTGAGTGGTATTGGGGGGTAGGGGGAGGTGCAATATTCCTCCTGTTCCACTTCATGTCCTGGGCTGACTGTTAGTGGTCATTCACCTCTGGCTGTTTCAGCGATCATTCGCTGGCTTCCCACAGCGGGGCTCACACCACGCTGGCCAAGGCCATCTGCTTCCCCACAGCAGTCACTCCTGCTGGGCTCCAACAGGGCCTTCAACAGGGTCTACTCCAGGCCTATTAGGTGGTTAAAAGTCTGGGTTTAAGCCTCCTCTACACACCCCCCCCCCCCCCCCCCCCCCCCTATGGGTGAGGTTTAGAGCGAAGGTTGGAATGTTTGTATCACCCAAGTGCTTTAGTCGGCGAGCAAACTTGGCGGGTGACAAGTTAACCGGCATGATCCAAGTTTAGCTCGCTGTCACTGCACAACCGAATGGATTCGAATGGCGTTTTCTTAACAAATACAATTGTCATAAAGTACTTAAATTACCGGAACCTGTTGGGGGGAAACCAGAGAGCTGTAATGTGTTGCTAGGGTTACGGTTCTCCATAGGAATCCACCGCCTTACGAATTGGGAGATCAGACAGGGCGAGACTAGAAAGCCTGACTGTGGAAACTCAAACAGGCTTGTTCGCTAGACTTGAAGCACCGGGGCGTTTTGAACGCTAACCGGCCGCTAGTAAGTCTTGGCACGCTCTCTCTGCTCACACACACTGCTGTTGAAGAGAGGCTAATGAACACAGACACATAACCACTCGCACAACCACACACACACACACACGCGCTCACACAACCACACACACTCACACAACCACACACACACAAACACACACACAACCACACACACACACACACACACACACACACACACAGCATTTACCTCAGAGAATGTGAAATGTGTGTAGCCTGTTCAATATTGATGCAGAGTCAAGCGTGGTGGTTCGGTCCACTTCATTACAGAAGTCCATGTTTGGGGTTTTAATTGAACACGAAACGCAGCAAGAGAAACACACACAGACACAGACACACACACACACGCACACAACCACACAACCACACACCACACACGCACACAACCACACACACACACACACACACACACACACACACACACAGACACACACACACACACAGACACACACACACACACACCACACACGCACACAACCACAC
>NC_137693.1:10482871-10510371 GCF_963989245.1 Nansenia antarctica | reverse complement strand
TTCACGTTTAAACCTGAGCATAAAAAATATATATATATATATATACTGGCAATGAGGGAAATATGAAGGGTTGATCCCTCCTTGCAGTTCCCCCAGCCTTTTGAGGTTGAGGTAGCTTCTTCAGATCACATCACTTTGTGCGACACATTTCCCTTGAATCCAAAAGTGGGTTTTCTCATTGCCAGTGCTCCCTCCAATTCCTCTGAGAAATCTTGCCCTCACATCGGCGCCCTCAAGTTGAACTATACCAAAGTCACCAACTAACAGATCTGAGATGTCTCGCTCGCTTCTCTCATCCTGGGAGGCAGCTCTCAGACTCAGAAGTGTCATCTAGTTGGGTCGGGAACATCACTCCCCTCAGAGCTGCTGTTCACTGTGATTTTCTTCCTGGTTTGTTTCTTCTTAAGCTTTTCTTTTTGTTTGATGTTACTTTGCTTTTCCCCCTGCTGTTTCTTTTTCTCTCTCTCTCTCTCTCTCTTCATGAGCCCTTTCAATTCCCTGCTTTCCAGGTGTATCGGTTAGGATTCTTGTCTTCACACGCTTTTGTTTTGTTTGTACCCTGGGATGTGGACTTTTGGGTAAGGGTAGAATCTCATTTGCACACATTCATTTCCATCTCCTCAAGGGGCGTTAAGCTCCAGTCAGTCTTTCTCTTGTACTTTCTTGGCATGTTGGCTTTTCTGCAGTGTTTTTAAAATATGTAAATCCAAATCAGTTGTGTAATACTATATCGAAACACCATTTTATACTTCAGAGACTTAACTTGACTTAACTCACTGGGTCAATTTACCCTCACAACAATTGGCTCACTTTTCCCCACAGCCAACAAAAAAGACTTACTTAAACCTCCGACAGTTCTGTGTATTGCTAGATGAGGTCGACGGCGCGTATTCAGATCTCCTGCTGCATAACAAAGTCATCAAACACGGTGGCTGTCCAGCGGGAGGTTCTGAAGCTTTTTTTTTGCCGCTCGTGTTGAACATGTGAAAACTTTCCTGCAAAGCAAAAGGCTTGATCGGTCCAGAACTGGAAGATCTCGATTGGCTGGAAAAGTTGCACTTCATGTTGGACATGACAAGTGACCTGAACACGCTGAACAGAAGTCTCCAGGGAAGGGGAACCACGGCCCTGCAGATGCCGGAAGATGTTTTAGCGTTTGAGCGCAAGTTGACAGCTTTCGCCAGAGACGTACAGAGAGGCACACTCTCTCACTCTCACTCCCCCCTCCCTGAGAGAGTTCAAAGAAGGACACAATCACATCAATTGTGAGTATTTACAACGTGTGATCATCGGAATGCAAACTGCATTTGGGGAAAAGATTCAGCGAGTTCAGAGAAAACAACAACACTGTCCTTCCCTGTCACCCCACAGGACACTGGCCCATCCTTGTTCACAGGAGGAAGTCAACCTTGAAGTTGACCTGGCCGAAGTAGCTGACAAAGACTTATGGGTGTCCAAGTTCGAAAGCCTGACAGCCGACCTCCAAGATGTCGCCCATGAGTTTCGAGTTTCTTGTTTACGTCACATAATGGGGGCGGCTGTGGCGCAGGAGGTAGAGCCGCCGTCTACTGATCGTAAGGTTGGCAGATCGGCGGTTCAAGCCCCGGCTGGCCACGTGTCGAAGTGTCCTTGGGCAAGACACTGAACCCCAAATTGCTCCCAGTGAGCGGGCCGGCACCTTTCATGGTAGCTTGCCACCATTGGTGTGTGAATGTGTGTGTGAATGGGTGAATGAGAGGCCGTTGTAAAGCGCTTTGGATAAAGGCGCTATATACTGTAAGTGCAGTCCATTTACATTACACGAGTGTAACAGAGTAACATTCTTAGGCTTCGGTTCCTGACATTGCATTGCAGCACAAGACATAGGGCATAATAATTCAAGCATAATTCAAGATTAAGAAAAAGTGGCAGTAGCACAGGATATACACTGTAAGTGTAAAAAAAATAGGCCTAATACAATCAGAAGGCCATTCTCGCTGAAAACCACAACTGGAGCGATATTGAAAACCTCCCAAAACCCCACAAACTTGTTTTTGGAAACATGGAAAGCTGTTAAGTACACATTTGAAGTCCTGTCCATCTTTGGATCAACGTACTTGTGTGAGCAGGTTTTCTCAAGCACGAACTACATAAAATCCAAATATCGCTCCTGCCTCACAAATGAGAGTCTGGTCTGAAGATCAAAGTTCCATCTTACGGGCCTGATATCGAGCCAATCTGCACTGATGTTCAGAAACAGAACTCACATTAAACGACCCGTAGCATTCCTCTAGCATTAATCTGTATTCAAAGTACGCCTACATATGCCAGTGGACTTTTTTTCTCCACTTTACAATTGTTCGGTTTTGTTGGTAACAGCGTCCCCCAATAAAAATAACAAGAAATGTAAAGTTTTCTTCATTTCTAGTTCTATAATTTCATAAACGCAACTAAACATGGTATTATTCTACCATATTGTACCAAATAATCATAAACAGCCCACTGCAGAGTAGTCACATGCGGTAAAACATTTTAATGAATCTCATTTACACCTATTAGTGATGTTGATTGGTTAATTATTTTAGACTTAATAAGCTGTTACATTCATTATAAGGCTTATGTTTTCCAGACAGATTTGTTTTGGCCAGAAACGTCTCTTGGTAGTGAAGGTTGCCGTCCGCTGCTCCAGACAGAGCGTGATGAATAGGCTGATGTCCTGCTTGTCTTGACAGCCTCTTATCTGTTGGAAGACCCAACAACACTCTAATAGTAAGGCAGATTAGCTCCATTCCTTAGTGCTGTTTGTTTGTGTCTGTGTGTGTCTGTGTGCGCGTGTCCGTGTGTGTGTGTGTGTGTGTGTGTGTGTGATAAGTGATTGCACTAATAGCTGCCTTCCATTGTTCCTCCTGAAGGACACGCTGACTTGTTTTCTATATTAAACTGAAGTGAATGGGGAAAATAAATGTGAAAGTGTGAAAATAACATATAAGATGGTGTGTGCGCGTGTGTGTGTGTGTGTGTGTGTGTGTGTGTGTGTGTGTGTCTGTGTCTGTGTGTCTGTGTCTGTGTCTGTGTCTGTGTGTTAATGGATCTAAAAATGTTCTCCTGTTCATATTCTCCTGTTGATTTGATTTGATTTGATTGATTCATGATTTATTTAAAATAGGGACAATGCACGTTGATTAACAGACATGCTTGTAAATGAGCCAGAATCAGCCTAGCAGGCTAGTTTTCATCTGCTGTCCCTGGCCAGATTTTTAAGAGGCAACCTAACATCTCAAGATATTAAACCTTGAACATTTTACCTTGAACCTTATTTCACTCCTGCGGTTGTGGAGCCGTGCTGAAGGACTCTGAGTAGCAGTGTCTGTGTCTGTGTCTGTGTGTCTGTGTCTGTGTCTGTGAATGCATTCACATTCGCTGCCCAGGCCTTTACATATCGTTGGGCTTCGATTGAATGCATTCCGTGGATGTTTGCACGACCCATAGAATTCTAGAACCAGCCCCCCCCCTAAACATCGCCGTTGTCATTGAAAGAAGTCACTTGACAGTGCTGTGTCGTTAAATTCTTTTGACCCCTGTCAGGGATTGTCAATAGAACCTGTGCATTGTGACGCCTGACTCTGTTTACATGGTGTGGTACTGTGATACTGTATGAAGGTGTCCTTGTGACAGGATTGGGTTGTTGTGAACTACTGCTGTAACTACTGTAAGGTTTTGGTGCTTTTGGGGTTTTCTCAGGATGATAATAATAATAACATTGTGTGCCATTTTATTATTATCCTATTATAATCTGCCTTTTTTTTTACGTTGTCTATTTGATTTAGACCCTGAGGTCTATTGTGTTGATGTCACAAATGAACTGTGCTTGAAAATAAAAGCTGAATATATATGAGACAGTGTCATTGTCTGTGGTAGTGGAGTCCACATCCACCTGACCTGACATCACCAGTGTAGAATGCTGAAAGATAATTGTACAGAAAACAGTCATTAAATGGCAATTGACCGGCTCACTTTAGAGTTACGCATGTGGATAAGAGACTGTCTTTGGCAGCTCATGAGTGGCATAGCTCACTAAAGCCCATGCCACGTAATCACAGTCCCTGGTTAGATTCCAGCCATCGACCTGTTCTGCATGTCATCCCTCCTCTCTCTCTATCCAGGGTTCCTACAAGTTTCAACAAGTCAAACTTAAGACCTTTTTGGACCTTTTTTAGACCTCTTTGGATAGAATTTTAGACCTATCGCGACACCATATGATACCTTTTTGTGATAGATATGATAGCCCCTTAGTTCCAGTGAAGGGAGGTCTTAATGCTACAGCATACAATGCGATTCTAGAGAATTGTATGCTTCCAACTTTGTGGTAACAGTTTGGGGAAGGCCCTTTCCAGTTTCAGCATGACAATGCCCCCATACACAAAGTGAGGTCCATAATGATATGGTTTGCCAAGTTTGGTCTGGGAGAACTTGACTGGCCTGCACACAGAGCTCTGACCTCAACCCCATCGAACACCTTTGGGATGAATTGGAACGCCGACTGCGAGCCAGTCCTTCTCACCCAACATCAGTGCCCGACCTCATTAACGCTCTTGTGGCTGAATGGCAGCAAATCCCTGCAACCGGATTCTAAAATCTAGCCGAAAGTCTTCCCAGAAGAGTGGAAGCTGTTATAGCAGCAAAGGTGGGACCAACTCCACACAAGTTCACACAAGCACACATGGGTGTGATGTTCGGTTGTCCCAATACTTTTGTCCATATAGTGTAAATGCTGTGAAGCGATTCCTTCCCCATCAGCGTGCTGTGACACCATAGCCCTGGGCAGTGTTAACCAAATCATCCTTAAGTATAAGGCCTGGAATCTCACAGCCAGTCCGTTGGTGCCGGATGAACAACCCCACATTTCTCAGTCATGATGCACTTCCCCAACACAACAACATACCTTCTGTATAGTGCTGGCAACTCTGGATGAGAGAGAGAGAGAGAGAGAGAGAGAGAGAGAGAGAGAGAGAGAGGAAGATGAAGAGATGGAGATAGAGATGAGTGTGCTATAAAGACAGGGTTTGAAGATTAAAGCAGAGTGGTACTTGTTTGCCAGAGAGCGGCAGAAAGCTTCCTGCTTCCTCCACACAATCTTCTCCAGTGCATCACAATCATCTCAGACAGAACCACTGGCCAAGAGTCCCGGAGAGGGGTCGTGCGGCACGGTATCAAGTGGCCAATTAGCGTGATGACTTACGAAACACTTGGACGTCATCGAACTCAAGTGTGATTGGTCGGACGAAGGACGAGGCAAAGAGAGCGAGACATAGGGGCCTGGAATCCTGCTAGGATTCCCCCCCCCCCCCAAAAAAAAAAAAAAAAAAAAAAAACTTTTTCAGTCTTTTGCCTTTAATCTAACTCTTATCTGGAATATATTTGCAGAAAATGGGTCATGATGAAGGGCGCCGTATTAGCACACGGGAGAACCAGCCCAATAGAAGCATTAGTCACAATCACAAGGAGGAACTACCACTTAGAAGACGGAAATAGAAGACGGAACGGAATGGAATGGAACGGCTCGGAACGGAACACATCCGGAACAGCACCAGAACGGTACCCCTAACTTCGTCTCACAGCAGCGGTAAAAACCCCCGCCGCAGTCGTGCTTGTCTGGCCTGTCTCCTCTGTGGAGAGGGTTGTTGTTGCTAGTGTGACTAATACCCTACGTGACAGGTAGTCCCCAGGGGCTGTGATTCACTAGGAAGGAACCGGGGGGGGGGGGGGGGGGGCAAGAAGGGGGGGGGGTGGAGATGCGACTGCTCCACTCATAACCTTTCAGTCTGGTAATTACCTACTCACCTGCCAGGCGGGAGGAGGGAGGGCCCGCTGTGAAGCTGTCAGCCTCTCGTGGAAGGCTTGGTGAGTGGCGGTGGCAGAGCCCGGAAGAGGAAGAGTCCACCGTAGGAGGGGGGGGGGGGGGGTTTGGGGATTGGGCACCGAGGGGACGGCGGTTGGTGGACATATTGGGGTCAGTCCTGCAGGGGGGGGGGGCCATGTCCCGCCATGTCAGGGACGTCTCCTTGATGCGCACTAGCGGGTGCACTGTTAGCCGGTAGATGATGTCATCGGCTCGGGGTCTAAACATAGATGGAGCCGGTGGCGGCGGATGTCGTTAAGAGTCGCCAGGAGGTCGTTATACGACCGCGCCGGGGAGGTGAGGTGAGTCATCAGGAGAGATATCTCATATCCAAAGCAACTTACAATTAGAGATTACAGTGACACTCTCCCTGGAGTAACTTTGGGCTAAGTGCCTTACTCAAGAGCACACATCGTGAAAGTGTTCCTAGGTGGGATTTGAACTCATGACCTTTTGCTGTCAGGACTGCAGAGTCACTTCCTATCTTCCTCCGTAGACTGAAGACCCATCTCTTCAGGCTACACCTTAACTGTCCCTCCTAGACCTCTTCATCCCCTCTACCCCCCTGTACAGATTCTCTACTGTAAATAATAATAATTTAAAAAATAATCTTCCTTCTTCTAGCATTGTGACTGCCAATGGCTTCTGGCCCGAGCATAGATTACCTTTTCTTGCGATGACTGATGGATAGAGGATTCACTTACTTAGACAAATGTATTTGTTATAAGTCACTTTGGATAAAGACGTCTGCTAAATGCACATGTAAATGTAAATGTTGATACCGTTCCTCATTCCAATCTATGCATTACAATGAGCCCGTCCTCCAATTTCGACCTCCACCAGCCTCCACCGGCCTCCCCAAATGTGTGCTAATGGAAGGGGCACCTCTACAAGGTGTTCTTTATTCAGGGTTTAACATAACATCATAATCCCAGTTCTATTGTACAAATGACTAATCTTGGCCCCCAGCCATTGAATCGCAATATTGGCAAGCGCACTGTCTAGAGATGAACAAAATGACTAACTGAATTATGTTCATACTCATATACTGTAGTCATCTCCATCGTATCCACGTGATTAAACATAATCTTGTTATGTTAATGCTTCAGTCCCAGCCCCATTCTGAAGTTTCGCAGGAAGTTACATGCTATGTGGGAGAGTAACTGTCCCACTAACAGTAACCCCCCCCCTCAGCAGATTTATCACCCCAATTAATACATTATTTTCGGTTGTGGCTCAGGAGGTAGAGCTGGCGTCTAATGATCACAAGGCCGGCAGTCTGGCGGTTCGAACCCCGGCTCTCCACATGTCCAGGTGTCTTTGGACACAAGACACTGAACCCCAAAGTGCTCCCAATGAGCTTGGTGGTGTGTGAATGTGTGGGTGAACGAGAGAGCCGTTGTGAAGCGTTTTGGAATAAGGCGCTATATAAGTCAGAGCGTTTATGTTCTGTCTTCTAACGCTTTCAAAGGAGAATTACACACGCCGGTAGATTCGGCAAACAAGATTGGGTTAGTGTTGAGACGGGTGTCTGGCTTTGAGACGATCCCTTTCACGAGTTCGTCCGTCTCGAGGGGAAGCTCCACTTTACAGCTCAGAAGTTGGAAGATTTGTTTCCTTGTGTTGTCTCCGTTCCGCCCTGATTTAGTGGTGAGTGGTGGCCTCTCTATAAATATAAGATAATGAAAGTCATGCAATGCTTATTCAGTGGAAACGTCCATTTTGACAGAGACAAGTTGAAGGCATCGCCACATTCCTAACGGTCTAATAACCATTTGTGAAAAGTGACACATCTTTCACATTTAGACAATGCAGCTCAGTACGCCTGGATCAAATATACAGTTTCACTAGGGTTCAGCTTCGGGTTATCTGCGGCAGAGCAGGCTGGTGGAGGCAGATATCGGCTGTGGCTCAGGAGGTAGAGCCGGCGTCTAACGATCGCAAGGTCGGCACATCGGAGGTTTGAAGCTCGGCTTGGCCACGTGTCGAGGCGTCCTTGGTCGAGACACTGAACCCCAAAGTGCTCCGAATGAGCGGGCCTGGCCGGCGCCTTGCACGGTAGCTTGCCGCCATCGGTGTGTGAATGTGTGTGGGAATGGGTGAATGAGAGGCCGTTGTAAAGCGCTTTGGAATAAGCCTCTATTCAGTCAGTCCATTTACTTTATGTATATTGGAGGACGGGCTCATCGTAATGTATGCAACGGAATAAGGAAATGGTGTGTTTGATACCGTTCCTCATTCTTTCCCATGCATTACAATGAGACCGTCCTCCGATTTCCACCTCCACCACTAGCCTCCCCCTGGTCTGCATGGCTCCTGGCACCACAGTCCGACCACAGTCCCAAGCCATTGCATATGTGACGATCATGTGTCCTGGGATCACGTTGTTTTAAGTCTTGCCAAAGTTTCCCCCGTGTTTGCCAAACACGCATGGCGATTGCATGCTTTTGTTTCATGCTCTGACAAATCACATGAGCCATAGAGACTTCACCCACCAGGGGGGCAGAACCAACATCCACCTGTCGAATCCCCCTGCATCCTCTGTCCCCCCCCAAACATCTCTCTGTGTGACTTCCATCCTCTGTCTCCCCCCCAAACATCTCTCTGTGTGACTTCCATCCTCTGTCTCCCCCCCAAACATCTCTCTGTGTGACTTCCATCCTCTGTCCTCCCCCAAACATCTCTCTGTGTGACTTCCATCCTCTGTCTCCCCCCCAAACATCTCTCTGTGTGACTTCCATCCTCTGTCTCCCCCCCAAACATCTCTCTGTGTGACTTCCATCCTCTGTCTCTCCCCCAAACATCTCTCTGTGTGACTTCCATCCTCTGTCCCCCCCCAAACATCTCTCTGTGTGACTTCCATCCTCTGTCCCCCCCCAAACATCTCTCTGTGTGACTTCCATCCTCTGTCTCTCCCCCAAACATCTCTCTGTGTGACTTCCATCCTCTGTCTCCCCCAAACATCTCTCTGTGTGACTTCCATCCTCTGTCTCCCCCAAACATCTCTCTGTGTGACTTCCATCCTCTGTCTCCCCCAAACATCTCTCTGTGTGACTTCCATCCTCTGTCTCTCCCCCCAAACATCTTTCTGTGTGACGGAGCGGAGGTAGACATCAGATCAGAGTTAGGGTTAGGGCTGGTGGAGGTAGACATCAGATCAGGGTTAGGGTTAGGGCCGGCGGAGGTAGACATCAGATCAGGGTTAGGGTTAGGGCCGGCGGAGGTAGACATCAGAGGACGGGCTCCGTGTCTGATACCGTTCCTCGTTCCGTGGCAAATGAGCCCCATCCTCCGATTTACACCGCCACCAGACCACCCCACCACCCCACCGCCCCCCCCCCCCCACACACACACACACCCCTGTCTGTGTGTGTTGCACTGGGCATCGGGTAAGTCTCCGTTCCCCAGTGCCATCACACCCAGGCTGGATCCTACTGTGTGTGGGTAGAAACCCTGGGATGGCCCCTCCACTCTGCCTGTCCAGGAGGGGGAGAGGGAGGGAGGGAGGGAGGGAGGGAGAGCCAGGCCTGTGTGTGCTGTGTGATGTGTGACGTGTGCTCCCATCTGCAGAGCCAGTCGATAGCCCTGGCCAACGAGAATAAGGTTGGCTCAGTGTAGAGATTCACTAAGCAAACTGAAAGCATCTACGCGCTAGGCAACGGAGCAGGCATCAAAGCCCTCTCTCTCACTAATGCACAGGGAGCAGACCTGAACAAATAAGGGAACAAAAACCCATTTGTTTATGCATCCAACCTTAAGTGTTTGTGACAGCGGGAGAGAAGGAGAGCAAACACCAGAAAGATCAAAAGACAAGAAGCCAGGCAGGGAGAATGCAGATTCTCTCACTGTGTGTGTGTGTGTGTGTGTGTGTGTGTGTGTGTGTGTGTGTGTGTGTGTGTGTGTGTGAGTGTGTGTATGTTTGCGTGAAGGCACATGTTTTCATGAGTGTGTCTTTGTGTGTGTGCCTGCGTGTGTGTGTGTAAAGGTACATGCTTTTGTGAGTGTGTGCGTGTGTCTTTGCGTGTGTGTGCGTGTGAAGGTGCATGCTTTTGTGTGTGTGTGCGTGTGTCTTTGCGTGTGCGTGAAGGTGCACGCTTTTGTGTGTGTGTATGTGTGTGTGTGTGTGTGTTTGAGGATACACACCTTTTGTGAGTGTGTGTGTGGTGTAAAACTGGGAGACAGCAGAGCTCTGTTGCCCTTGATCAGAGATGCACTTAGCAGCTCAGGACCACGGATGGGGCTGGGGCAGAGGGCTCCGCACTTAACAACAAGGCTGCACTGTGCTTCTTCACAAGACCCACACACACACACACACACACACACACACACACACACACACACAGAGAGAGAGAGAGGTTGGGAGAGAGAGAGAGAGAGGAAGATGAAGAGATGGAGATAGAGATGAGTGTGCTATAAAGACAGGGTTTGAAGATTAAAGCAGAGTGGCTACTTGTCTGCCAGAGAGCAGCAGAAAGCTTCCTGCTTCCTCCACACAATCTTCTCCAGAGCATCCCCCAATCATCTCAATCTCATAGTCTCATCTCTAGTCTCGTCTCAGTCTCATCTAAGTCTCACCTCCACTGGCCCAGAGTCCCCGAGAGGGGGACGAGCGGCGAGCTATCAAGTCTCTCGTATCAAGTCGCCAATTAGCGCGATCGCTAACGAAACGCTCGGAAAGCTCGCACGTCATCAAGCTCAAGGGATAGAAAGAATTCTGAAAGGAGTCCTTTGTGTGTGTGTTGAGGTAACATGGTATAGGAGAGGGACAATACACCACACAGGCGAAGAAGCGCGGAATATGTGTCTGAAAAGGTGACGATCGCGTAACTCAAACACGACGGCACACAAACACACCCACGCCGCATGAACCCATTCACACGCGAGATGCATAGAAACATCAGCCGGCGGTGTTTGCGAGATCGATACGCGTTGATGCGACCTCCCTTCATCACCGCGGGTCGTTCGGCAGCCTCGACTCGAACGCCGACGAACACCAATTACTGGTGAATAGGACGGGGTTGAAGAGACACAATCACATCCTGGAACTCAAATGTGTCTTGGCAAGGATGAAGGAGCCCATTTCATCTGCCTGCCATATCGCTTTTGTTGTGGCGTTACGGTGTTGGGGATTGAAGGCAGGCAGGCTGCAGAGAGACAGGCCGAGCGAGGGTTGGCCGGCTCGTTCAGACGGAGAGGACGCTGTCGTGCGATGGGTTTTCACCGCAGTCTTCCGCCTCTTCTTCAGGCTATTATCTGAGGAAGAAATCTCCCTGATCTATTAACTTTATATACACACACACACACACACACACACACACACAAAGACATACACATGGCCACGCAAGCGCATGCGCACACAGACAAAGACACACACACACACACACACACACACACACACATACACATGGCCACGCAAGCGCACACACACGCACGTGCATGCGCACACAGACAAAGACACACACACACACACACACATACACATGGCCACGCAAGCGCACACTCACGCACGTGCATGCACACACAGACAAAGACACACACACACACACACACACACATACATACACATGGCCACGCAAGCGCACACACACACACGTGCATGCACACACAGACAAAGACACACACACACACACATACACATGGCCACGCAAGCGCACACACACGCACGTGCATGCACACACAGACAAAGACACACACACACACACACACACAGCACTGCCCATCTCCGCAGACACTGTCTACCCCTCATCTGGTGAAGGAGCTCTTGATGTAGGAACAACAGAAAACAACACCACTGTGTGTTAATACAGCAACAACACGCCACTGTGTGTTAATACAGCAACAACACACCACTGTGTGTTAATACAGCAACAACACGCCACTGTGTGTTAATACAGCAACGACACACCATTGTGTGTTAATACAGCAACAACACGCCACTGTGTGTTAATACAGCAACAACACACCACTGTGTGTTAATACAGACACAACACACCACTGTGTGTTAATACAGCAACAACACACCATTGTGTGTTAATACAGCAACAACACACCACTGTGTGTTAATACAGCAACAACACACCACAGTGTGTTAATACAGCAACAACACGCCACTGTGTGTTAATACAGCAACAACACGCCACAGTGTGTTAATACAGAAAACAACACACCATTGTGTGTTAATACAGCAACAACACACCGCTGTGTGTTAATACAGCAACAACACACCGCCGTGTGTTAATACAGGAACAACACACCTCTGTGTGTTAATACAGCAACAACACACCGCTGTGTGTTAATACAGCAACAACACACCACTGTGTGTTAATACAGCAACAACACACCGCTGTGTGTTAATACAGCAACAACACACCGCTGTGTGTTAATACAGCAACAACACACACCACTGTGTGTTAATACAGACACAACACACTACTGTGTGAAAGAAAACCAATTAGGAGTTTTACTATGAGCTTGTACTCTGTCGAAGGAGAAACCCGAAAGCCTTTGGACTAAAATTGGCTTTCACTGTGGGCGTTTGTCAAGTGCTCATTTGCAGCTGTGGAGCATAAATTGACGGTTCGTTAGTAACACTGCAACATCTGAATCAGAGTCAGAAGTTTATTGTTACATCCCGTTATAGCCGTGTAAGAGTTGCTAGGCTTCGGTTCCTTGACATCGCAGCAACAAGAGAAAACGGAAATAGTTATACAACATATAAAAAAAATAAGAGAAGGCAATAGTATATAATAATAGAAATAATACATGATAGAAATAGCGTGAGTATAGCCCTGTAGGTAGCAGTAGATGACAGCAGCCTCCCCTGACCTGTGTAGTAATGTTGTTCACACCCTATTATGATGTTTTTATAATGACAAGAAACTGTATAGAGAAGGCAGAGAGAATAGTGGAATAGATAGACACCGACTCAGACTCAGACATACACACACACACACACTCATACACACACACTCTACTTCATACACACACACACACACACACTCACTCTACTTCATATACAGACACACATACACACACTCTACTTCATATACAGACACACACACACACACACACTCTACTTCATATACAGACACACACACACACACACACACACACATCCTGTCCTGGGTTCATGGAGGGATACTAACACCACTCCAGTCCTCCTCTTCTATCTGCAGCTCTCCATTCATCTCATAAGAGGTAAGAGGGCCCGTTCAGAGTGGCTATCAGCCTGCATCTCCCTCTGGGCCTCTGAGAGGGTGGGGGGGAGGGATGGAGGGGGGGAGGCCTGAGGGGGGGGGGGGGGGAGGGAGGGGAGGCCTGAGGGGGGGGGGGGGAGGGATGGAGGGGGGGGGGGGGGGGGGGAGGCCTGAGAGGGGGGTGTCTAATAGCACCAGTGAACCCATCCCATAACATATTTATGAATATCCTGAAGGGGGATCCACAAGGAATTTCCATGCTACTTCCTACAACCCCGTCCCTCTCTTTCTTCTCTTTCTTCTCTCTTTCCTCTCCTTCCTGTCCTCGGCCGTCTCTCAGTAGGAGTTCTTCCCGTCGCCGGGGACAACCTGCTGATGTGAACAGACCTGGCAGGTGAGAGCTCACACCCACAGAAGGAGACCAGCACGCCATTACTCTCCTCTCCTCTCCTCTCCTCTCCTCTCCTCTCCTCTCCTCTCCTCTCCTCTCCTCTCCTCTCCTCTCCTCTCCTCTCCCCTCCCCTCCTCTCCTCTCCTCCCTCTCCTCCCCTCCTTTCATCTCCAGCAGAGGAAGGCTGACGTAGTGTTATTTTCACACTCATGTTAGAAACAACATTCATCTCATGAATACACATGATCATATAATACTTTATAATATGCTTTTATGATTTAATATCAGTCACCAGCAGGAGTAAAGCAGCTCATTATTCCGCTCCCTGCACCGGGCCATGAGTCATCAACTTTTACACAAATATTGATTCTTTTACATAAATGATTTCCTCGATATGTTCAGATATGTATCACCGTTTATTAACACACAAGAGGTTCAATAAAGACAGCAAAAGATAAAAGTTGACCCTGAATCAAGCGTTAGGGACATTATAATTCAATGAGATCGTATTCAATAATATGACTTTAGTCATTCCTGCAGGGTAGACAACAATAGTGGAGGTAGAAATCGGAGGATGAGGCTCATTGTAATGAGGAATGGTATTTGACACCTGTATGTGATAGTCGTTCCTCATTCCATCCCATGCATGACAATGAGCTGTCCTCCTATTTCTAATTTCACCAGCCTCCCCTGAGTCATATTATAGGGTTGAACAGAGCCACCTCCCCTGTACCGTGGCACCTTCCCAGACTCCCCAGCTCTCCTTCCTGACCTGCTGGACCTCTGACTGTCACTCAGGCCGTGTTCTGAATGTCACTCAGGCCCTGTTCTGGTCTAACCCGCCAGACACCAGTCCCTAACCTTAACCCTAACCCTCCTCTCCCCTTTCCTCCTCCCCTCTCCTCTCTTCTCCCCTCCTCTCTTCTCCCCTCCTCTCCTCCCCATTCCACTCCTCTCCTCACCTCTCCCCTCTCCTCTCCTCTCCTCAAATCTCATCCCCCCTTTCCTCCTTCCCTCTGCTCTCCCCTCCTCTCCTCCCCTCCCCTCCCCATTCCACTCCTCTTGTCTCCCCTCGTCTCCTCTCCCCTTTCCTCCTCCCCTCTCCCCTCCCCTCTCCTTCCCTCTCCTCTCCTCTTCCCTCCTCCCCATCTCTTCTCTGCTCCCCTCTCCCATCCCCCTTCCCTGTCCTGTCCTCTGAAAGTCACTGTGTCCCAGCTCCCTGATCCAAGCCACCAGCCGCCAGTCCGCGACGCTCCTCATGAATATCAACCTGACATTAATCAGAGTGATTATGAATTAGTAATGCCAGGTACTGTCAGATGGCAGCACGGCCTGGTTTCTACCCTGTCCTTCGTGGCACTACGGAGGAGTGATGGAGGAGAAGATGAAGGGAGAGAAGGGCTGGTAGGGAGTCGTCAGCCTCCCCAGGTTGAGTCTCCTCTCTGGGGAGAGCCTGGAGATTGTACCTGGGAAGGGGAGTTGGAGCCTCAGGTGAGCTGGGAATTCAACCACAGCTCTTTGACTGTTCATGGCCAAAGTCATCCCCACATTCTCTGAAAATGACTCAATGGCTTTGTTTTAAAAATGACTTTGAAGTGATTTGAGCATGACTTTTTAAACGTGTCGAATTTAGCGAACGTTAAGTTAAGTTGTTGTGTTAAGAATAAACATTAAAAAAAAAAAAACACAAATAGCATTGATAGCACCATTCTAATCTCTAGTGCTATCAATGAGAGGTTTAGTGACATTGCGTTGAGGTGGGCATGACTCCATAGACTCCCCCCTTTTAGGGGAAAGGAAGCAAGTATGTGATTTGGGGTGGATTTGGGTGAACCGTCCCTTTAAGGGAAGGAGCGTGAGTCTCGCTGATTGAATCACCGTGTGCCGGAGATTGCAATCTTCATCCTGCGATCCCGATCCCGTCTGTGCTGTGTGAAGTGTTTGTTGTGTGAAGTCCCACTCATGTCATAGTGCGGTCTGATTAGAACTGTACTGCCTGTCTTCAGATAAGGGCCTCTCCCCCAGCCAATCAAACACAGTCTTCTAGCGAGTTCTAGTGTGTTCTCTAGTCTTGGCGTGGAAGCTGTGTGATGTTTTTCTCTCCATGTTATTATGTTGTCAGAGAAATTCGAAAAATGGAACACACAAACATGATTATGCATAAACTATCAAGTATACTGTATGTGAGGCTTTCAGGTTTGACATTCTTTGGCACCACCCCTGTCAAACATTATACGATATGCACTAGATCATCCCAATGTCAGGATTATGAATTATTTGTTCGTAGCATTAGCCAAACTAGAAATCCTCTTCGTCTTGGAATTAGGAACAGCACTGTTGGGCGATTTGTTTAGAGCAAACAACGATGCTATTTGCTTTCTGGAGAGGAGGCTTAGGAAATGCTAAAATCTCCCAGCTTGAGTGAACTAAATCGACAGTGTAATAAGAAGCAATAGGAAAAACATCTCGTATTATTTACAATTCAATATTTATAACATAAATATCCCCAACTGCTCATGCAGGCTGTTAGCGAGGCTCCGACGCTCGATCGGATCATTTGATGTGTGTTTGTCTGGTGGTGTGAGAGCAGGGGAGGCTGGTGGAGGTAGAAATCGGAGGACGGGCTCATTGTAATGCAGGGAACGGAATGAAGCAATGTGTTTGACATCGCACGTGTTTTGATACCATTCCTCATTCCCGGTCTCGTGCATTACAATGAGCCCGTCCTCCGATTTCTACCTCCACCAGCCTCCCCTGCTAACAGCCCTGTTAGCCACATAGGCTAGAAAAGGCGTGGGTAACTGTTTCTGCAAGGGGTAGGCCGGTGGAGGTTTGACAACAGTCAGTATGTAAATAGTTGGTAAATGGACTGCACTTATTTTGCATGTTATTCCAAAGCGCTTTTCAATGGCCTCTCATTCACCCATTCACACACACATTCACACCTCAATGGCAGCAAGCTATAAATACAACATACAAGACACCGGCCCGCTCATTGGGAACAATTTGCGGATCAGTGTCTTGCCCAAGGACGTGGCCAGCCGGGGTTGGAAACGCCGGACCGCCGACCTTGCGACCATTGTAGACTCTACCTCCTGAGCCACAGCCTCCCCTCGGCATGTGACAGTAATGTGTTTGGCAGGCAGTGGAACGGGTGGGTTGGCTGATGTCCACATTATTCTCTCCCTTGTCGCACTCCTACTGAGCGCGCTCAGCCTCTCGTCTCCAATGCGCCTGCCCCCTCGGTTCCAGTCAACGTCCCAAAACCATCCGACTTTGTCAAAGTGATTTTCATCACTTCAAATTAGCCTCTCCCATTAAATTACATTTTAATTCGGGTATTACAAGGTGAAGTCAGCACTGGAAGCGCCGCCTCTCAGACGCCCTCTGACTTATGGAAATTCACCCCGGCTGATGCACTCAGGATATAAGCAAATTAATTCTAATCTTCCAGATATTGGATGATATTCGTTTGACATCGCCCCTGGCTTCTGCTCAATTCATTGGCAGGTGTGATTGGAATTTGACTGTTTTGTCTTTTAAAGAGCTCGGCGACTCAAAAGGCCGCCCGCCCGCCTGCTTGAGTCATAGACGGTAAGCGTCACATCTTAAACCGAAAACACGAGGGCTGGCCTTGAAAATTCCACCCAAACAGACCATTCATTTCAAACCAAAATAAGACTTTTTTTTTTTTTTTTTCGTACTTGACTGTTTGTGTAGTGTCGCATGTGCCTCACCCTCCCTTACCCTCCCTTCTGAGAGTCTTCAGTTCTCCAGCAGAAACTAATATTATGTCTTCTCAGTTAGCAGAGCCAAACCAACTCGCTAAGAATCTACTAGCAACTGTATAACTTTGCCTTCTTCGTCAAAATATGCCTCCCGTTTGAGGATGATGGTAGTCTGTCCTACCTTCGTCAGCATCTGTCCCCAAAATTAGATGTAAGACGTGTCCGTCAATGCCAACTCGCTAATATAGCCAGGGTGTATGTATGAAATGTTATCACTGCATTGGATGTCAATATCTAGCTTTAGCTTGAAAAAGCCTAATGTGCTAACGTTAGCTATAGCCTAGCTACAGATACTAGCCTTGTTTGGTAACTTGGTTCCGCCGTAGATTGAAGACCCATCTATTCAGGCTACATCTTAACCCTCCTAAAGCCCTCCTCATCCCCACTACCCCACTGTACAGTTTCTCTACTATAAATGTTAAAAAAGGATTCCTTCTGTTAGCATTGTAGCTGCCAATGGCCCCTGGTTTTGGCATAGATTACTATTTCTTATGATGACTGATGTATAGACGATTCACTTACGTCTGCTAAGTGCGGGCGCCCCCCTCCCCTCTCTGGAGGAGCTGTACAACACACGCTGTCTCAGGAGGGCCTCCAAGATCTCCAGGGACCCGACCCACCCTGGGCACGTACACTTTGTCAGGCTGCCCTCGAACAGGAGGTACAGGACCCCGGCCGCTAAGACAAACAGACTGAAGGACTGCTTCTACCACAGGGCCGTCAAGGCCCTGAACACAGAAAAGGCCTAAGTTCTGGGCCCAGGACAGTCCGGACGGATTGTATGGCAGCTAGTGCTGAGGCACAAACATGTACATTTTCAAGCCTGCAAACTGTGACACTTTAAAATAACGTGAAAAAATACTTTTGTGCAATATGACAACCCTAGTTGACTATCTGTGCAGTATAGTACAGTGGATTGTGTACATAGCCTTTATTGATGTAAACCAGCTCCTTACCTTCTTGTGATTTTATGCTTTTATGCTGTTTCTAAATATATATATAATTATTATTTTTTTCCTTTCCTAACACCAGGGGAGCCACCCCTCCTAAATTTCGTTGTTTGGTACCTGTACTGTAGCAATGACAAATAAAGTCCATTCCATTCATTCCATTAAATGCCAAAAGTGAAAAAAATATGTTTTATGTAAATGGTTCACAAACATACCCACACAAAGCAACACAAAGCTAGCTAGCGAAGACCAGCCCTCGTGTTTTCGGTTTTAGATGCAACGTTGGGGCGCCTGGGTGGTGTAGCTCACTAAGGCGCGTGCCACGTAATCGCAGGGTCCCTGGTTCGTCCCTAGGCCATCGACCTATCCTGCATGTCATCCTTTATCTCTCTCACCCATCCTTCCTGTCTCCACTGTCTCTATCCCCAAGGAAGCAGAAATGCCCTACAAAACATGTTTAAAAAAAAGATGAAGAAAGAAGACCTTACATAACTCAAACAGGTGGGCGGCCTTTGGATTCACAGGGATCTCGTACATGGCCTTTAAGCAGTTCAATACATAAGGGAATGTCTTCTGGCATAGAGAGCACTGGAGGAGATAAGATGGGGGGTAATTCAACTTGACAATAGTCCTGCTCCTCCATCAGTCGATAACTGCATTATAACTGAACGCCTTCTGCTAAGATTGGCCAATTTGCTCAGTCCCAGTGACTTCAATAATGGGCTGAAATCTATTTTTCTTGGAGAGCAGAGAAAACCTGTGGAAGTCGAGAGCAGAATTTCCCGAGGGAGCCGTGGGTAGCATAGGACAATAAGTTGTATCAGAATGTACACCGCACCTCGTGCATTTTAGAGCAACCTTTTTGTTCTGTGTTATTTTTGGCAGCAGTGATCACCGTCCTGGAGTTGATGAGGTGCATATATGTCAGAATTTGTAGCTTTGAGATGTTTTTAATGGTGTGCCACGTCAAGGTTATTTCCTCTCCAAATTGTGTGTTGTTGTTCACAAGAAATGTGAGCGATGCAAAGAATCCTACACTCTATTTTCAGCTCTGAAATATTAAAGTTGTTCTAGGATGGTGTGGCGCTGTTCAATCTTTTGACAAACATCTTGTCAGTGTTCCTCATGAATCAAGCATGCAGCAGAATAACAGGGTGTCACCATCGCTGCGACTCAAAATTATGTCGCCGTTCCCACATGATGTAAGTGTTGCTTGCATGTCTTATTGTTTGTCATTGACGAAATCAAAGAGTGCCGATTCTTTAATCTGTCAGAACACTCCTGGCTCTTTCCCCCCTAGTGGTGCGAACCGGAGACTCACATTCACGGTTTTAGGGGGAGAGAGAGAGCAATAAAAATGTGTCTTTTCTTTTGATGTTACAAATAGCTGTTTTGACAGCCGGGGCCATTCAGTGAGCGTTTGTTCGTTTGTCTGAGCGTTTGCTCCGACAAAATTCACTTTCATACCCCTCAGGCTCTCAGGCTGTTGTCAGCTGCCCTGAAGCCAATTGAATATGTGATATATATGAACGTGAATAATTGTGTTTATAATGTGTGTTTTATTTAGTGGGTATGTCCATGATTGCGGTGACACAATGTAAACTCTTCACTCTGAATACCCTCTTATTCGTGGTGGTGATATAATGCCGAGCACACATACACACACACACACATACACAAACATAGGCACACATACACATGCACAAACATAGGCACACATACACACACATATACACACATACGCACACATACACACACATATACACACATACACACATACACAAACACACCGATTATTCAACATCAATAAAACAGTTTTGTTGAGATAAACACAGGCTGTCAAGGAGACTAAACTTGAAAAGGAGCTGGAGAGAGAGAGAAAGAGAGAGAGAGAGAAAAAGAGAGAGAGAGCGGGAGAGAGAGAGAGAGAGAGAGAGAAAGAGAGAGAGCGGGAGAGAGAGAGAGAAAAAGAGAGAGGGGAGGGAGGGAGAGAGAGAAGAGCGGGATAGCAGAGAGAGAGGGAGAGATGCAAGGAGAGTGAAAAACAAGTGATTCAATAATTCATAGCAGAGTAAAGATATGGACAAACCTCTTGTCTTATGGTTGCTCTGCCCTTCTAAACCACTAGACATGGCTACAGGGATGGTGCTGTATGACCTTTATTACATCTGATACAATGGAAGTAGAAATCGGAGGCCTGGCTCATGCATTATTCCACCCCATGCATTCCAATACGTCCTCTGTCCTCCGATTCCTACCTCCGCCAGCCTCCCCCGGTCTGATCTTGGTGTGACGGGCCGGCAGAATAAAGAGAATAGAAGAGGACATAATATGATCATATTTGAACATCGGTTGACATTTCAGACCTACAATACTGAAGATGTGTGACAAACACATCACTGGTCCTAGAATAACACTGTCACTCAACACACTCATAGAGTCAGTCAGTCAGTCATATGAAAGCTCTAGGCCTGCCAGTGTTCAAACCATGGGTGAGGCTGTATTGAATTGAATTGAATTGAATTGAAGTGAAGTCAGTCCGTAGAGCACGGTGCTAACAAAGCTTAGGTTGTGAGTTCGATTCCCGCTCGGACCATATACTGAAAAATATAAAGAGGTTAAGTCTGGGGACGGTGGGGGGACAGGGGTTAAGTCTGGGGGACAGAGGTTAAGTCTGGGGACAGTGGGGGGACAGAGGTTAAGTCTGGGGACGGTGGGGACAGAGGTTAAGTCTGGGGGACAGAGGTTAAGTCTGGGGACGGTGGGGGACAGAGGTTAAGTCTGGGGACGGTGGGGACAGAGGTTAAGTCTGGGGACGGTGGGGGACAGAGGTTAAGTCTGGGGACGGTGGGGGACAGAGGTTAAGTCTGGGGGACAGAGGTTAAGTCTGGGGACGGTGGGGGGACAGAGGTTAAGTCTGGGGACGGTGGGGGGACAGAGGTTAAGTCTGGGGACGGTGGGGACAGAGGATAAGTCTGGGGACGGTGGGGGACAGAGGTTAAGTCTGGGGACGGTGGGGACAGAGGTTAAGTCTGGGGACGGTGGGGGACAGAGGTTAAGTCTGGGGACGGTGGGGGACAGAGGTTAAGTCTGGGGACGGCGGGGGCCAACAGCAGGGTTAGAGGAGGCTCAGTGCCCGTCTGCCCGCCAGGTCGCTCCACACAGCCTCCCCCGCCGCCGGGGCCTTTCTGCCTCGTTAGAGACCACACAGGCAGGCTGTCTGGCAGATGGGCGCCATGGCGACCACGGTGAAGGCGGAGACAGAATGCGAGGAGGTTAATGAAGGAGAGACGGTCGTCGAGGCCACGCTCTCCTAGTCCAGGAAGCCTGTGGAGATCCTTTGAACAGGAAGTAGCTAGAAATGACTGATGCGTTAAACCAATCAAATACCTCGCTTGAGGCGGAGCAAAAAAAATACAGAATACAGAATTCTTCAGGTTTTCTTGTATTTTCTTCAATTTTTGCAAGTTAGCATCGGCAACGACTCTCTGCTAAAATAGTCCTCCTGCCTACCTGGTCGGAAAAGACGACACACACAGAACAACGAGCGACCGTTCTACTGGCGGGAGGGGGGAGGGTTCCTGGAGTGGAACATCCAATGAAATTGGGAGTTCATTCTCCCATCGCTCCGTCCAGTTTAATCCCAGCCAGACTGGATCATCAAAAACTCTCCAGACCTCCAATGGAGGCGTGAGAACAAGGTGATCCGGAGGTACGGCGGGCTAGGCTACTCGCCTAGGATACGACCTCGTCTTATTCCATTCCATGGATTCCAATGAACCCATCCTCCGATTTCTACCTCCGCCAGCCTCCACTAGGCATAGGGTATAGGGGTGGGTCAGGGGTCCATTTCGGATGAGGGGGGACTGGTGAGGGTGACCTCACCTCCCTAGACCAGACCGCCCCTTGTTTTCAACTACTAAAAAAAGAGAGGGAGTCTGCCTTCTGTTCTCCTGATTGCCATGACGACCTACGCAGGCATATGTCAATAACTCACACACTTACCGGTTCACGCTGTGTGTGTGTGACGTGTGTCATTGTATTAGTAATTACGGTTCTGTATTGGACATAGCCGTGCTGTGCCGGTGCCGGTGGCGGGGGATGTCATTAATTTGAGTTGTGATTGGGGAACTGAGAGGAGGTGCTCAGGCGCCGGGCCTCAGGCTGGGTCGTCCGTCCCCGCGCTCAACCCACTCCACGAACCCACTTCAATCCAACATGCTTTGATTCAATAGAGGTTGGAATTGACTCCGGCAACCTGCCCGGCACGTCTGTCGATGCCTGTGATACATCGGACAGAAAATAGAAACCATTTACAATTGTTTTCCCCCAGCGCCGGGGACACTTTGATTGGCTAATTGAAAAATGAACAGGAGGGGGAAATGAAAGGCTGAAGCGGGGAGTAATTGAAGTAGCGAGCGCCGCTGCCGCGTGCATCCGCGGTCCTCCACCGTCCTGGACCCCATTATTATTCTCCAGGTGTATCCTCACTCACCGTGCGTCCGTCGACATGCCATCCAAGCAATGAGGCTGGAAATTAAACATATCCATCTGAACAAACAGAATTGGCATTTCATTAATTAAATGGTTGGCATTATTCATTAAGTCCTAAACTCATTAAGACTCGGGCCGCCGCGACGGATTAATTACCGCTGGACTTTGGGACTTCCTGTTACTAACACTGGGGGCTTTACAACAGCAGGCAATCAATGATCCTGACATGAGATAAAATACAATGCTTTATAGTGTGGCTTTCTTTCTTGGGGGGGGGCTTCTATTGTTTGAGGGACGAAGGGTGGCGGGGGGGGGGGGGGGGGAGGCTGTCGTTAAAGTTGTGACAAAGTGGCTGTACGGTCTTGTGAACATTACAGTTATAACACGTGTTCTGAATAAGAACGAGTCGATGGATTACAAGAGGGAACAGGCTTCATTCACTCAGTATTAAAGGTTCTAGAATGTATTCACTCAGTATTAAGGGTTCTAGAATGTACTGGCTTGCTATCAGAAGACTTATCCACAGTCCCAGTGGGTTTAGAGCTCTGGTCACCTACACGGAAGACCCAAGTATGTGTGTGTGTGTGTGTGTGTGTGTGTGTGTGTGTGTGTGTTTGTGTGCGTGTGCGTGTGCGTGTGTGTGTGTGTGTGTGCATAACAACAACGTCCCTGTTTTACAGTATAGGCTCCGAGCTGCAGTGTGTGTATGTGTGTGTGTTTGTGTGTGTGTGTGTGTGTGTGTGTGTGTGGTCCATCTGGTGTGTAAACAGACTATAGAGGTGTGTGAGGGCCAGATGATGAGTCAGCAGGACGGTGCCGTGGCATACAGGACAGCAGGTCAGCAGCACAGCGAAGGGCAAGGTCACCCTGCTACTACTGCTGCTGCTGGAGGAGGAGGAGGAGGAGGAGGAGGGGGAGGAAGAGGAGGAGGAGGAGGAGGAGGAAGAGGAGGAGGAGGAGGAGGACTGACCAGCACAGCATGGTGGAGGAGGAGGAGGAGGAGGAGGAGGAGGGGGAGGAGGAGGAGCAGGACTGACCAGCACAGCATGGAGATGGAGGAGGAGGAGGTGGAGGAGGAGGAGGAGGAGGAGGACTGACCATCACAGCACGGCTGGCAGCCTCCATTCCACAGCTGGGGAGGAAGGAGAGCAGTCCTGTTGTACCCCAGCGGAGGCTGGCGGAGGTAGACATTGGAGGCTGGCGGAGGTCGACGTCGCAGGACGGGGGGCTCGTTGTAATGCACGTAGCGGATACCATCAAACACAACGGAGTGTGGAATAGTATGACACACACGTGTTCTGAAACCATCCCTCATTCCATTCCCTGCGTCACAATGAGCATCGTCCTCCGATGTCTACCCCCTGCCAGCCTCCCCTGGCGTACACCCTATAGTTATGGACTGGGTGATTCTCCTAGACGCAGCAGATTGGATGTGCATGCTGCGTTTGAACGATGTGCACCCCGGTGTTTTTCTCAACCTTTGTCTGCGGCTGTCTGAATGTAAGTGGTCGTGAGGAGGAGTAGAGCGCTCTATAGTTCTGCGGCGTCTGGTACATAAAGACAGTCATTTGGGTTGCGAAACAGCGGTACATTGTATTATCGTTGCTGGAAAATGGCAGCGCTCAAAACAGAGTTTTTTTTTCAATTTCAGTCGAAGCGCGGTGGAGTGGTGGTGTGCAGTCCATGAAAATATATACAGTATATGAAATATATCAAGAAAGGATTGTTCTGGGTGGAAACTTGATCCCTTCGAATATGTTTTATTTGCTGATGTATTTTTATATTTGTATATGTCACAGCAGTATTGTATGCTGGCGGACACATTCCAACATCTCTTCAGTCTATCTCTAAGACTGAGGAGGGTGCCACAGCTCTGGAAGACCTCTTGCATCGTCCCAGTGCCAAAGAAGGGACGGCCCAGCACCCCAAACGACTACAGACCTGTCGCCCTGACACCACAGGTCATGAAGATCCTGGAGAGGCTAGTGCTGCAACACCTTAAGCCCCAGGTGAAGGACTTCCTGGACCCCCGGCAGTTTGCATACCAGGAGAGCATTGGGGTGGAGGATGCCATCATTTACATGCTGCACAGGGCCTACACACACCTGGAGAGGCCACAGAGCATGGTGAGGACCATGTTCTTCGACTTCTCCAGTGCATTTAACACCATCAAGCCATCACTGCTGGCTGACAAACTAGCAGTGATGTGTGTGGAGGACTCCCTGACGGCTTGGATCCACAACTACCTCACAGACAGACGTCAGTATGTGAGACTGCAGGGCTGTCAGTCTGAGGTGGTGGTGTGCAACACCGGTGCCCCCCAGGGAACTGTTCTGTCACCCTTTCTCTTCACCCTCTATACCTCCGACTTCCAGTTTAGCTCCGACCAGTGCCACCTGCAGAAGTTTTCTGATGACTCCTCTATCGTCGGTTACATCACAGACGACAGGGATGAGGAGTACAGGGCCCTGGTGGAGAGCTTTGTGCAGTGGTGCGACACCAACTACCTTTTGCTTAACACCAGCAAAACAAAGGAGTTGGTGGTGGATTTTAGGAGGAAGAGAAGGACCCCAGCCCCCATCACCATCAAGGGGGTGGAAGTCGAGAGGGTGGACTCCTACAGGTACCTGGGAGTACAAATTAATAACAAACTGGACTGGACTGACAACACCGAGGCTCTTCTCAGGAAAGGGCAGAGCAGACTGTTTTTCCTGAGAAGGCTGAGGTCTTTCGGCGTCTGCAACAAGCTGCTGCGAATGTTTTATCAGTCGGTGGTCGCCAGCGTTCTGTTCTTCGCCGTGGCCTGCTGGGGTGGAAACATCTGTGCCAGGGATGCTGCGAAGCTAAACAAACTGGTGAAGAAGGCCAGCTCTGTGGTGGGGACCGGGCTGGACAGCCTAGAGGTGGTGGCAGAACAGAGGATGGGGAAAAAACTGGCGGCCATGCTGGCCAATCCCTCCCACCCGATGTACTGCGAGCTGGCGGGGATGAGGAGCAAGTTCAGCCACAGATTTGTTCTCCCCCGTCAAAGTACAAAAAGATTTGGACAGTCCTTTGTTCCAGCTGCACTCCGACTCTACAACCAGGCCCTGCAGGGTGGGGGAGACCTGGAGCTGAGAGGCCGTTAAGACTGCTACTTGGACTACATGCACTTGAGCACTTTATCTTGCACTTTTTGCTTGTTGAGCCTGCACTGTTTTATTTATTTATTTGTTGAATGTTTTCTGTCTGCCCTAACTGAGCTGTTTGACAACGGAATTTCCCCATTGGGGACAATAAAGGTTTTCATTTTCATTTTCATTATTTTAAGACAATAATATTGTCAAGACATTGTAAAAACAATGTTTGTAATGCCGACATAACAGGCTAGATTGAGAATTCACGTTAAACCGTTAGCCGAAGCTAACGTTAACACCTAGGCTTCGCTAGGTGTGTCACTGCAACATCTACAGTATGTGTTTTTTGGGTGAACTAACTATCCCTTTAAGGTTCCCACTACTACAGAACAGGAGTAGCTCATTGAATTATCATTTCACACAGCAGGCTACCATGCCAACAAACGTCTCTGTGTGAGACTCTGAGAGAGACTCATACATTTTAAATGAGCAGTCCCAATATCTGGCACGGTGCACTCTAGTTAATAACAGCTCGTGTCGGGCCAGCCTACACTCCGAGAGCACGCGGAGGATTTGGAGGGATTTGTAAAGACCCAGGCGGGCCATTCCTCCCCATTAAAGCAGCCCGCTGTCTTTCTAGTGGCTGTAAAGACTATAGCTCCTAATCTAGTGGCTGAAGCCCAGCGCCAGAGAAGCGCAGGGCAGCTCTCACAGTGGAGGTATGAGTGTGGAAGAACAGATACTGGATTACACTACTTTATACTTTTAGTATTGAAATATGAAACGTGTCAAACACACACACACGCACACACGCACACATACGGAGACACACATACGTGCGTGTATGCAGGGATACATGCCCGCAGGCACGCACGAATGCACTCACCTACACACACACACACACACACACACACACACACACATATTCATATACACGCGTAACATACGTGACTAGAGTAGAACCGAACTTCATTGTCAGTCTGAGGTTGGGAGCTTCATAAGGAATGAAGCTATTGAACTGGGGTGACATGAGGGGTGACCCACACATCATTCCATGTTGAGGTGCCAGGAGGGGAGGATGGAAATGACTTCCTACATACCTGTCATGCACCAGCTGATGGAGGCTCGTGGAGGTTGGTGGAGGCTAGTGGAGGTTGATGGAGGCTGGTGGAGGCTGGTGGAGGTAGACATCGGAGGACAGGCTCATTGATGTGCATGGAACACATGTTTGATTCCATTCCTGATTCTATTCCATGCATTACAATGAGCCTGTCCTCCGATGTCTACCTCCACCAGCCTCCACCAGTCTCCACCAGTCTCCACCAGCCTCCACTAGCCTCCACCAGACTCCACCAGACTCCACCAGGCGCTCTGCGGGGTTTCTCTCACATTCTGAGCCAATTAGATCGTAGTTGACAACGTGCCGCGATGCTCAGGTCAGTCTTCCTGGTCAAACCCGCGCCACCAGCCACCAGCCTCACCTGCCCTCTCGTCACCCCATGGACCTGATTCATTAGCGTCTTTTGTTGAGAGGAACATGGTGACCATGGTAACTAGACTCCTGAAGATATATATTTAGAATGGAACAGAATCTAATAGAACTTCAGAGTCATGACCTGTCTTCCTGCGTACACTGAAGACCCATCTATTCTTCTCATCATGACTGTCCCTCCTAAGGACCTCTGCA
>NC_137693.1:10457871-10477871 GCF_963989245.1 Nansenia antarctica | reverse complement strand
GGTGCCAAACAGCACAGCGGGAGGGAGGGAGGAAGGGAGGGAGGGAAAGAGAGAGAAAAAGAGAGAGGAGAGGAGAGAGAGAGAAAGAGAGAGGAGAGGAAAGAGAGAGAGAGAGAGAGAAAGAGAGAGGAGAGGAAAGAGAGAGAGAGACTGTTTACATTTTAAGATTCCCTTTAATCAGTTCATACATAACAATACATTCCACCGACACCTAACCACTCACTCCACTTAGGAAGAGAGAGAGAGAAAGACAGAATGAGAGACACAGAGAGAGCAAGAGAGAGAAAGACACACACACACACACACAGAGAGAGAGAGAGAGAGAGACGAGACAGTGAGAGAAAGAGAAGGACTCGAGAGATGATAAGAACACAAAAGCTGCAGCTCTCCTGTCTCTGTCTGCCTCTGTGTCTGACGCTTCTCCAGCTGCAGCCCTGGATGAGAGACCCCCGCTGTAGGGAGAGAGACCCCAGGTGTAGGGAGAGAGAGACCCCAGGTGTAGGGAGAGAGACCCCCGCTGTAGGGAGAGAGACCCTCGCTGTAGGGAGAGAGACCCCAGGTGTAGGGAGAGAGAGACCCCAGGTGTAGGGAGAGAGAGACCCTCGCTGTAGGGAGAGAGAGACCCCCGCTGTAGGGAGAGAGAGACCCCCGCTGTAGGGAGAGAGACCCCCGCTGTAGGGAGAGAGACCCCCGCTGTAGGGAGAGAGAGACCCTCGCTGTAGGGAGAGAGAGACCCTCGCTGTAGGGAGAGAGAGACCCTCGCTGTAGGGAGAGAGACCCTCGCTGTAGGGAGAGAGACCCCCGCTGTAGGGAGAGAGACCCCAGGTGTAGGGAGAGAGACCCCCGCTGTAGGGAGAGAGAGACCAGGTGTAGGGAGAGAGAGACCCCCGCTGTAGGGAGAGAGAGACCCTCGCTGTAGGGAGAGAGAGACCCCCGCTGTAGGGAGAGAGAGACCCCAGGTGTAGGGAGAGAGACCCCCGCTGTAGGGAGAGAGAGACCCCCGCTGTAGGGAGAGAGAGACCCCCGCTGTAGGGAGAGAGAGACCCCAGGTGTAGGGAGAGAGACCCCCGCTGTAGGGAGAGAGAGACCCCCGCTGTAGGGAGAGAGAGACCAGCTGTAGGGAGAGAGAGACCCTCGCTGTAGGGAGAGAGACCCCAGGTGTAGGGAGAGAGACCCCAGGTGTAGGGAGAGAGAGACCCTCGCTGTAGGGAGAGAGAGACCCTCGCTGTAGGGAGAGAGAGACCAGCTGTAGGGAGAGAGAGACCCCCGCTGTAGGGAGAGAGAGACCCTCGCTGTAGGGAGAGAGACCCTCGCTGTAGGGAGAGAGACCCCAGGTGTAGGGAGAGAGACCCCAGGTGTAGGGAGAGAGACCCCAGGTGTAGGGAGAGAGAGACCCCAGGTGTAGGGAGAGAGAGACCCCAGGTGTAGGGAGAGAGAGACCCCAGGTGTAGGGAGAGAGACCCCCGCTGTAGGGAGAGAGACCCCAGGTGTAGGGAGAGAGAGACCCCAGGTGTAGGGAGAGAGAGACCAGCTGTAGGGAGAGAGAGACCCCAGGTGTAGAGAGAGAGACCCCAGGTGTAGGGAGAGAGAGACCCCAGGTGTAGGGAGAGAGACCCTCGCTGTAGGGAGAGAGACCCCAGGTGTAGGGAGAGAGAGACCCCAGGTGTAGGGAGAGAGAGACCCCAGGTGTAGGGAGAGAGAGACCAGCTGTAGGGAGAGACCCCCGCTCTGGGGAGAGAGACCCTCGCTGTAGGGAGAGAGAGACCAGGTGTAGGGAGAGAGACCCTCGCTGTAGGGAGAGAGACCCCCGCTGTAGGGAGAGAGAGACCCCAGGTGTAGGGAGAGAGAGACCCCAGGTGTAGGGAGAGAGACCCTCGCTGTAGGGAGAGAGACCCCAGGTGTAGGGAGAGAGAGACCCCAGGTGTAGGGAGAGAGAGACCCCAGGTGTAGGGAGAGAGAGACCAGCTGTAGGGAGAGACCCCCGCTCTGGGGAGAGAGACCCCCGCTGTAGGGAGAGAGAGACCAGGTGTAGGGAGAGAGACCCTCGCTGTAGGGAGAGAGAGACCAGGTGTAGGGAGAGAGACCCCCGCTGTAGGGAGAGAGAGACCAGGTGTAGGGAGAGAGACCCCCGCTGTAGGGAGAGAGAGACCAGGTGTAGGGAGAGAGACCCTCGCTGTAGGGAGAGAGAGACCCTCGCTGTAGGGAGAGAGAGACCCTCGCTGTAGGGAGAGAGAGACCAGCTGTAGGGAGAGAGAGACCCCAGGTGTAGGGAGAGAGAGACCCGCTGTAGGGAGAGAGACCCCCGCTGTAGGGAGAGAGACCCCCGCTGTAGGGAGAGAGACCAGCTGTAGGGAGAGAGAGACCCTCGCTGTAGGGAGAGAGAGACCCCCGCTGTAGGGAGAGAGAGACCAGCTGTAGGGAGAGAGAGACCCCCGCTGTAGGGAGAGAGACCCCCGCTGTAGGGAGAGAGACCCCAGGTGTAGGGAGAGAGACCAGCTGTCGGGAGAGAGAGACCCCCGCAGTTGACTGAGAGAAAAGAGGCCCCAGAAGACACCTTGATCACCTTCCTGGTTAATTACACAGCTCTCACCTCTGTTCTCCCCACGTTAGGGAAACACACACATTTATTTATGTATGTATTTATTTAGCCTGAAACCAGACAGATGCCAGTGTTTGTGGGAGTCTTGGCATCATGTTGGGGGACTGGGGGGGCTGGGGGGGTTGGGAGTGGAGGAAAACAGATGTTGTAGATACCATTTTCTCTCTTTCTCTCTCTCTCTCTCTCTCTCTCTCTCTCTCTCTCTCTCAGGAAGTTTCTTCCTCTTCTTCTGCGGTAGTTGTGTGTGTGCCTGCCTCCCCCCGGAGCCTCGCATGCCCTTGGTTGAAGCTCAGCAGCACAATGGCCGTACAGCTTTCTCAGCTGAGTTAGGTACTCCATTCCTTGAGTCCCATCTCCTCTGTCTGCCACTTGCTTTCTTTTCAGAAAACAAGACAAAGCGTCGGAGGAGAACACATCTCTGGGGAGGGTTAGGGTTAGGGTTATCTCTCGCTCTCCTCTCCACTTAGAACGTAAAGGGGAGGAAGCAGGCGGAGGACGAAGGAGGAGAGGGACACGGGGGGGATCGAGTTTTTCATTACGCTCGAGAATGCTCCAGGGACGTGTATGGGTAATGAAGGACATTCTACCTCGCCTGGGTTCGTTATTAATCTGTAACGATTCAATTTGCTCAGGTTTCTTTCTTCTTTCCTTCGTCGCATTCGATGGGTTGTGTGTGTGCGGGGGGGACCTTTTTTCTGAATAGTGAGGTACTTTAAGTTCCTTCGCGTACCTTGAACAGGGCTTCTCAGTCGGCCCTGTGACAGACAGCGGTCTGATCTGATTTGACGAAAGAAGAAAGAAGAAATCTATTCCGCGATCTCAAGAGAGAGATTTGGTCTTCCATTTGGTGTGTTCCATTGAAAATATGGGGGGGTGCCGGGGGTGAAGGATTGTGATAAGATGGGGACTAAGATGGTGGCTGGGGGGCTGTGGGGCTGGAGGTCTGGGACTGAGGGACTGAGGGGCTGAGGGGGTGGAGGTCTGGGGCTGAGGGGGCTGGAGGTCTGGGGCTGTGGGGGTGGAGGTCTGGGGCTGAGGGGCTGGAGGTGCTGAGGTGCTAGGGGGCTGAGATGGAGCTGCGGGGCTCGCAGGGCTACGGGCTGGGGGCCGGGGAGATGGGGCTGGGGGGGGGGGGGGGGGGGCGACGGTGGCATGAGAGGGGCTCTGCTTAGCGATGCTGGTCACAGGCCACCTCATCAGAGGCGTGGATAGCGTCCGTCCCCAGGGAGACCCCGGGGCTGGAGAGCCTAAGCCCCTGATTGGTCCAGGGGCGGGGGGGCGCGTAGCCGAGCGCACGGGCTGGAAATAAAACATGTCACATTCGATCCCGTCACCTGCTCAGCCACGGAAGCACACCTTGTTTTACCGGGCCGCTCTCGATTGGCTTATTGATCGGCTTCGGGCGCTTATTAACCCCGCCGCTTCACCCGTTCCGAGATGGAACGAGGCGGGGGGGTCCACGACCGTCAGTCATCTGTATCTGTCACTAGAGGAGGGGGGGGAGGTAGGTAGGAGGGGAGGGAGGGCGAGGGGAGGGAGGGAGGGGGGGAGAGGGGAGGAGGAAGGGGAGGGAGAGGGGAGGGGAGGGGAGGAGGAGGGAGAGGGGGAGGGCAGGGGAGGAGGAAGGGAGGCATCTCACATATCACATATTTTTGTGATATGTGAGATATGTGATATGTTAGATCACATAGAAATTAGTGATATGAGTAAATGTGTGTTTCTCTTCCTGCTTTGATGTTCAATTAACACCCCAAACATGGACTTGGTGTAAATACGTGTTCTGAACCCACGCTTGACTCTGCATCAATATTGAACAGGCTACACACATTTCACATCCTCTAGAGTAAATGCTGTGTGTGTGTGCGAGTGTGTGAGTGTGTGTGTGAGTGAGAGTGCGAGTGTGTGTGCGAGTGCGAGTTTGTGAGTGTGAGTGAGTGTGACAGTGCGAGTGTGTGTGAGTGTGAGAGTGTGAGTGTGAGAGTGCGAGTGTGTATGCGAGTGCGAGTGTGTGTGCGAGTGTGTGTGTGAGAGTGCGAGTGTGAGTGTGTGTGTGTGTGTGTGTGTGTGCGTGTGCGTGTGTGTGTGTGTGTGTACTCATGCCTGACTAGGCAGAGCGTACTGCAGAAGCCTCTTCAAAGGCAGGAGGCGTGTGGAGGGTCTCCTGAGGTTCTCCTGAGGTTCTCTACCTGTACACACACTCCTGCTCCTCTGGGCTCAGCTCAAAATACACCGTAACACACGTGAGCACACATACACACACACACACACTCTCGTACTCTCACACTCACACACTCGCACTCACACTCACACTCACACTCACACACTCTCACACGCACACTCGCACTCACACACGCACTCTCACAATCACACACACACACTCTCACACGCACACTCACACTCACGCTCACACTCAAACACTCACACACTCACACTCGCACTCGCACTCACACACTCGCACTCACACTCACACACTCGCACTCACACACTCACACTCACACTCACACACTCTCACACTCTCACACTCACTCTCACTCTCACTCACACACACACACACACACACACACACACACACGCATACCAAAACACTTTGATGCTTCTGCCATGAATCCTCTGTCTCTTCTTTCAGTGTGATTAAGGACGTGAAGCTGAAAAGCCACCTGGGGAGGAACACACAACAACAAGCGTGAGGCTGTTGAGTTATTACATTCATTACTCCACCTTTCTTCTTTGGTAGTGTTGTAACACACTGAACAGACACGTCTCTGGTTCCCCAGAACTACAAAACACATTCGTAGTTTTGTCTGTTTATGTTCCCTGACGAGCGACAGCTGAGGGGAGTTAGCGAAACAGTTGTTCAGCTCTCCTTCACCTAAACAAGACGGGCCGGTTTCACAGACAAGGCTTAAGCCTAATCCTAGACTAAAAAACATCTTCAATGGAGATTTTACATTGAAAGTGTGATTTAGTCCAGGACTAGGCTTAAGCCTTGTCTCTGAAACTGGCCCTAGGACTGCGTTCGTAAAGTCGCTCTGGAAATCTGATCAGCACTCAACGGAACGGCTCTTGTCCAATAGAATTACTTGGTCCCTTTATGACTGTCGAACCCAGTGCGCGCTCCGGCGCTCTCAGAGCTAATTTTCGACGAACGCGGCCTAGGTAGGAGTCGCGTGTGAGCGTGTGCATTTCTTCCCTGGCAGAGGTGCACTCAGTGGTGTAGTCTACGTGATACGCAGGACTACGCCGTATACCCACTAGGAAAGGCCAAGGATTTGCGTATACCCACTAGAAAATGCGCGAGGATACGTAACGGCGTTTTGTGACAGAACTTTCACTTTCATTCATAACATTCACCCCGTAGACCTGTGTTACGAAGCACTTACTTCGAACTTTCTGACATGTTTGTTATCACATAACCAGTCGTTCAGAATGCTAGTCTCAGTATTTCCCCTACAGAGCCTTGGGGTGGGCGGGCCGCGAATTTGCGAAATCTAGGATGGTAGGGGGAGGCAGGGCAATACCGCTACCTGATTGGTTGGCGAAGCACTCCCTCATTTCGCCAGCCAGCTGGACTGAAAAAATCAGGTGTAGTGCTGAGGCACAAATATGTACATTTCAAGCCTGCAAACTGCGACACTTTAAATAAATGTGCAATAACACTATTGTGCAATATGACAACCCTAGTCGTCTATCTGTACAGTATAGTATAGTGGATAGTGTACATAGCCTTTATTTATGTAAACCAGCTCCTTCCCTTCTTGTGATTTTTTAAAAAGTGTTTTTTTCCCCTTTCCTAACACCAGGGGAGCCACCCCTCCTAAATTTCGTTGTTTGGTACCTGTACTGTAGCAATGACAATAAAGACGATTCATTCATTCATTCATTCATTCATTCATTCAAGTGTCTGATTATAGTTTCATGGTGTGAATAATAGTGTCAAAGAACTAGCAAGCTAGCTAGCTAGCTCAGAGGTGATTAGATGAGCTAGTCTGCTGCACACATGCCAGCTAAAGAGCTAACTGGAGGCACTTTATTATTTTACTTAAAGTAGATATACAATCTTTCTTATTCTGCTAGAATTGGGCTTTATGGTAATACCATAATGGCATATTTACAGTACATGGACAGTGGATTGAAGCATTGGAACAAACCCTCACTCATTGGAAATGTCTGTTTTTTGTAGTTGGACATACGATTTTCTTACAGGTGAGAGAGTAATTAAAGACAGTATCTGACTCTATTGCCCACAGCAACCCAATATTCAATTAGAATGATGTTATGATTTGATATGAATTCAATGTATACCTCTTATTAAATTATATATACTCTGGTTGTTATATTTGCCTTTTGGGTGACAGCAAAAGAGGGAGAGAGGAGGATAGAGAGGGAGAGAAGGAGAGAGAGCAGGATGGTGTCGGCACACCAGAGAGAGACAGCAAGAACCAGGTGAGAAAGTGGACATGTAGTCAAGACCACGTAAGTAGCCTTGAGAACCGATGGTTCTCAAGCCTAACGGCCCTTAGGGGGCAGGAGCCTATCTCCTGTTTCTGTAGCGTGAGCCAGCTTGATGTACAAGTACAGTCCATGCCACCCCCCCCCCCCCAAGGCAGCAAACACTGGTGTAGATGCATACTGTATGCATAAGTGAGTGTGGTGGTGCTTATGGGGTGTCGCTACGGGACAGGTGTCGCTCTGACTGGGAGGGCAAAATCACAGTATACCCACTAGAAAAAACTAGACTACACCACTGGGTGCACTGAAGCAATTATTTTCATACACACACACACACACACACACACACACACACACACACACGCACACGCACACGCACACGCACACACACGCACACGCACACACACACACGCACACACACACACACACACGCACACACACACACACACACACACACACACACACACTCACACTCACACTATTTTTGAACCACACTGCCTTGCCGATACAACTCATTAAATAGCGTATGCCTTGATGGTCCCGTTGAAATGATTGATTCCGGGGCAGATCGCCCCCGCGTCAGGGCTCTGCATTAGTGATGAATCGCGGAGCGGCGGAAAAGCATTTGTATGTTGTTTGAGCTGCGGCGGGCGGATCACACGGAGCCGGAGACGTTAACGAGCTACACCTGGGCTGTTCAGCAGAGAGCCGGGAGCTCCTGAAGTTTCACAGTTCAGAGTCAACCCTATACTGTGTGTGTGCGTGTGTGTGTGTGTGTGTGTGTGTGTGTGTGTGTTGTGTGTTGTGTGTTGTGTGTGTCTGTGTGGGTGGGTGGGGGGGGGGGGTGGTGATGTGTGTGTGTGTGTGGGTGTGTTGTGTGTGTGTGTGTGGGGGTGGGGGGGGTGATGTGTGTGTTTGTGTGTGTGTGTGTGTGTGTGTGTGTGCGAGTGAGTGTGTCTGTGTCTGTGTGTGTGTGTGTGGGGGGGGGTGATGTGTGTGTGTGCATTGTGTGTGTGTGTGTGTGTGTGTCTGTGTGTGTGCGTGTGCGTGTGCGTGTGTGTGTGTGGTGTGGTGTGTGTGTGTGTGTGTTCATTTGTGTATGCTCTCACATTGGTCTGATGACCAGGAGCCCACCAACGGTATGGGGCTCAAAATGGCGGATGGATCTCGCTTCGATTTCCATCTAAATTAGCTCAGGAACCTGCCCTAGTGCCCTTGATACAGTATGTCTCTTCTTCTCTTTGCATATTGTAATGTGTTCACATGTATGGGATTGTTGAAGAGTCTGGTGGTTCTGTCCATGAACACGGGGCCTTGTGTTCATGGACAGTGATGAAGTGCAGACTCGTTATCAATGTTGTGACTGTGTTGACAGTATACCCAGTGTACAGTGTGAAATGAAGACCGTGTCCAACATTGGTCCAATGTTCCAGCATTTATGGAATGCGTATGTGTCTATGTTGACACTATATCAGAGATGTGTTGTGTGTGAGTGGGCACTTCAGTCTACCGTAAGTGGGCTGGGTCCAACTCGAGTTGTGAAAGACCATTTTCTTTATTAAATATTATACCTAGATTTAAAGCAAGTTCCTACTATCTTGAGTCTCATTATTAATCCACAACAATATGCCACAATGTAGCAAAGACAAGGTCTCCCTTGATATGCCTCTATTCTTACTTTAAAAAAAAACATTTTTATCAAAAGCAATTTACAATTAGAGATGTCAGGGACAGTCTCCCTGGAGTAACTGAGGGCTAAGTGCCTTACTCAAGGGCACACTAGTGGTGGTGTTCCCAGGTGGGAATTGAACTCCTGACCTTCTGATCACCAGCGCGAATACATTCCTGGGGGGTCCGCCATCCTCTCCTCTCTGCAGCAGGGAGCGTCTGGGGTGGGCGTGGTTCAGTAGGCGGATGGTGGAGGGATGTCCCCGCGTGTCTGAGGTCCTCCGCTGCGATCGCCCCAGGGGGGGGCAGCACTGGGGCAGCAGGCAGGTTGGCTGCTCCAACATAGCACAGTGTGTCTGTCTGTCTCCAGCATAGCACAGTGTGTCTGTCTGTCTCCAGCATAGCACAGTGTGTCTGTCTGTCTGTCTCCAGCATAGCACAGTGTGTCTGTCTGTCTCCAGCATAGCACAGTGTGTCTGTCTGTCTCCAGCATAGCACAGTGTGTCTGTCTGTCTGTCTCCAGCATAGCACAGTGTGTCTGTCTGTCTGTCTCCAGCATAGCACAGTGTGTCTGTCTGTCTCCAGCATAGCACAGTGTGTCTGTCTGTCTGTCTGTCTCCAGCATAGCACAGTGTGTCTGTCTGTCTGTCTCCAGCATAGCACAGTGTGTCTGTCTGTCTCCAGCATAGCACAGTGTGTCTGTCTGTCTCCAGCATAGCACAGTGTGTCTGTCTCCAGCGTAGCACAGTGTGTCTGTCTGTCTGTCTCCAGCATAGCACAGTGTGTCTGTCTGTCTGTCTCCAGCATAGCACAGTGTGTCTGTCTCCTCCAGCATAGCACAGTGTGTCTGTCTGTCTGTCTCCAGCATAGCACAGTCTGTCTGTCTGTCTGTCTCCAGCATAGCACAGTGTGTCTGTCTGTCTGTCTCCAGCATAGCACAGTGTGTCTGTCTGTCTGTCTCCAGCATAGCACAGTGTGTCTGTCTGTCCAGCATGGCACAGTGAGTCTGTCTGTCTCCAGCATAGCACAGAGTGTCTGTCTGTCTCCAGCATAGCACAGTGTGTCTGTCTGTCTGCTCCAGCATAGCACAGTGTGTCTGTCTGTCTGTCTCCAGCATAGCACAGTGTGTCTGTCTGTCTGTCTCCAGCATAGCACAGTGTGTCTGTCTGTCTCCAGCATAGCACAGTGTGTCTGTCTGCTCTGGTGAGCAAGGTCGAGAAGACAAAGGCAGTAGAAATGGAACATATTATAAAATAAGACCCAACAGGGTCCAGAAAGAAATCTTGTTAGGAGATCAAAAGAGAGCCACTTACTTATCGTATCTGTATAGGGTAAATCTCTGTCTGTGAAGGTTCACTGGGGACTCTGGCTGACCTGAAAGACACAACAAACACACGGTTTTAGCCTTGAATAACCAGTTCTTTAAGCGACTTAAAACTCGGTCTGAACATGGAATACTGAGTGGTTTTAAAATAAGTACTTGAGGCGTTGGCAATGACCTTGCTTTAGAAACAAAAATGCTGTTTGAAACTCACCATTGTTGATGGAGTGTGAAGGTTGTCTAGGAAACGGTGCCATCCTTGCTTCAGAGGGATCAATTTGCTGGAAATCGAAGCTCATTTTCCTAACAAAAAAACTAGAATGTTCTATTGCAGAAAATAAATAGCTTTTCTAGCTTTGGGGGGTTGTTGCCACCGAAACTGAATTCCAAATCGACATCTGCCTAGATTCAAAGATTCTAGTAATGTGATGTTTCACCATTCAGCAACAATCAAAAGTACATTCCAAACAACAATTTACACAATAATAGAATCAATGAAAACGTATATTCCACAGATGACAAATCCTTTATCACGGTCTTCAATTGACCGATTAGTCACAAGAGAATCTAGTTTGACAATGATTTGAAGGTCGTTCAAAGGACACTGGCTACCAAAACTAACAGCCCATTTACAGACAGTAGTTCAGATGAAACTACAGGCCAATTTACCTCAAATAGTTCAGATGTTAGGTTTAGCCAAGCTTGGGACCTGGGGGGTATTCCATCAACGTTGCTAAAGGAAAATCCATTATTTTTGTTAAATCTTCAAAATACATTTTTATTTTTCTATAAATCTCACCAGACTTATCATAATAAGCCTGGATTTTCCTTTAGTGACGTTGATGGAACACCCCCCTGATGTGGAACTCTGGTGAGTGTGTCTGCCATAAAAGCAACGATGTGAGATAAACAAACTGCTTTATCTAAAAATAACAACCAATGATACCTTAAGCAGAGGAATTGCAATGACTGATAGATAGATGATTCACGTACTTAGACAAATGTATTTGTTGTAAGTCGCTTTGGATAAAGGCGTCTGCTAAATGCCCAAAATGTTAATCTAAACGTAGATTGATTGATTGCAGACAAACAGGCAGTGCAGGGAGCATAAGGCACTCAAATCGTCCGGCTCCACAGAAAGGTACCGTTGCGTATCGTCAGCAAAAAACCTACGAAAGCTGACATCATCATTTATACTGAAAAACGCTAAAGTTGTTTCACCACAAGGGAAAGACAATAGAACGACTATTACTCATCCGCATTTGAATTTACAACTCTCTCCCCGAAGCAAAGGGACAATTGTCTGGCCTCCTCGGATACCCAGATAAAGGCTGCCAAACAGACACCGTTTCCCCACTGACAGTTTGTAATGAATTCATCCTGCTCACTCCATTATCCCGGGAGACGCCTTTCCCCGGCCACCGCTACCCGGGGAGGCTGGTGTAGGTGGGAACGGGAGGACGTAATGTAATGGAACGGAACAAGGGACGGTATCAAAACACCTGTGTGTGTGATAACAGGCCTCCCTCCCTTGCCTGTTACCCATGACAACGTAGCAGCTAGCAGTGGTGTCTCTCCAGCCCGTAATCGTTCAGCAGTATGCCCATACGGCACGATGCACACAGGGAGACAATGAGGCAGGCAGACAACCCCACGGCAATGCTCTCTCTTCTCTCTGTCTCGCTCCCTCTCCCTCTCTCTCTCCTCTCTCTCTCTCTCCCTCTCCCTCTCTCTCTCTCTCTCTCTCTCTCTCTCTCTCTCTCCTCTCTCTCTCTCTCTCTCTCTCTCTCTCTCTCTCTCTCTCTCTCTCTCTCTCTCTCTCTCTCTCTCTCTCTCCTCTCTCTCTCTCTCTCTCTCTCTCTCTCTCTCTCTCTCTCTCTCTCTCTCTCTCTCTCCCTCCATGGCACGGGGGCTCAGCGATGCAGACGGAAGTGACCAATCACTGGGCGGCGAGGAGACAGGCCTCCCCGCTGGGCCCGTCCAGCGGTGCCAACAGAAGGTCCCTCGTTTGGCCCGGAGGGGGGTCACCAGAGGGGGGTCACCAGAGGGGGGTCGCCAGAGGGGGGTCACCAGAGGGGGGTCACCAGAGGGGGGTCACCAGAGGGGGGTCACCAGAGGGGGGTCACCAGAGGGGGGTCACCAGAGGGAGGTCACCAGAGGGGGGTCACCAGAGGGGGGTCACCAGAGGGGGGTCACCAGAGGGGGCGGTCACCAGAGGGGGGTCACCAGAGGGGGGTCACCAGAAGGGGGTCACATTAAGTTCCGATTAAATAACAGGAAGTAGTGACTCATCCGTCACAATGCTGCTAGCAGCACCGTGGATATCCACACCTCATCTGTGTTCACACAACTGCACTTTCACCACGGTAAGAGGATATCTGAATCGCCGAAAACAGAATCTGGATCATTATGATCTGGATGAAAAGTTTCGAAATACTGGGCTATGGGGCAGTAACCTTAACATACTGCTACACAGCTATTATGATTGTGAGTTACCCTATTATTTTGCATATGTATTTTTGTATGAAGGAGAAAACTGACTTCAATAAGAGGTCAATAACAGACACTTTTCAATACCTGTGTCACAACATTATGCAATTTTACTATGGTAAAGTGCTGTTACTATGGTAAAAGTGCTGTTACTATGGTAAAACTGCGTATTGAATGTTGACAAAACGCGGAAGAAACTCTGAAAAGCCTGAAGAGTGTCTGTTCTACAACAGTGAGGTTGAATACAAGGTGGGAGGCTGGCGGAGGTAGACATCGGAGGACGGGCTCACTGTAACGCATGAAATGTGTGTTCGACCCTATTCCTCATACCGTTCCATGCATTACAACGAATCCGTCCTCCGATGTGTACCTCCACCAGCCCCCCCCCCCCCCCCCCCACCGATTGAAAGTGTAATGGATTTTTCATCTCATGAATGTTTTAACATTATATGTATTCCTGTGGTATTCATTTTCATACAGAATGTGACAGTATGTTTCCATGAGGAGTTCTTGTGGGATTGTTGTGAGTCTGGCTGTCCTGTTTGTGAACACAGAGCTGTTTGGGCCTTGTGTTCATAAACAGTTCGTTTAGGACTCGCTGTCGGTCCCACGGGAACTTACTCCCTGTTCTCAGACTCGTTATCAATGTTATGACTATGTTGACACTATATCAATTGTACTATGTGAGAGTTTGTTGTCAGTCTTTTTAACTTCCCAATTAGAAGTTGACTGTCCGCTCGAGCTGTAAGATCATTTTCCTCAATAAATACTATACCTAGATTTAAAGCAAGTTCCTATTTTGAGTCTCATTAATTAATCCACAACAAAAGACAGATTCAAAACTCCCTATAGTTCATCTCTCCCCACTAATCTCTTAACGTCAGATTGGAGATGTTCAGCGAACTAGAACGTAACAAACACCCTCTCCGATCTCTGGCTTCCCATATCCGTGACGATATCCTCTGGCATATCTCAATCAATGAACCGGCCGCGGAGCCTCTTGATCTCATATTCAACCTGCGCCGTTGTCAACAAGCCTCTCCTCTCTCCACACCTCCTCTTTTAATAGTCTGGGTCGTCACCTTCTGTCAATGGGATGAGTCAGATATTGTTGAGCTGCACTTCAGGTTGCTGTTTTAATGCTCCTTGGCTCTGATGAAGTGATTAGCAGCAGCAGCAGCAGCACTGAGTCTCCACCAACCCCCCCCCACCCACCCCCACCAAGCGCCCCCCCCACCCCCCCTCCCCCACCCCATACCTGGGCTTGAAGGACTTTGGCTCACAGCCAGAGAGATGGCTAATGGAAGATAGTCATCAGAGAGCACAGGACTGTTTCACACGCACACACACACACACACACACACACACACACACACACACACACACACACACACAATGTGACTGCTGTTCCTAAACTGATGAGGGAGAAAGGAACCCAATCAGAGTTATGAATCAGATGCATTATGAATCAGATGTATTATGAATCAGATGTACTGCTGGTAAATGGACTCTCTTACCAGCCTAAATGGACTCTGAGAACTGCCTGTGACATTGCCTCTCTGAGGACAGCCTCCTGACTGTCAGGAACCAAGGGAGGCTGGTGGAGGTAGAACTTGGAGGACTGGCTCATTGTAGGGGGAGGCTGGCGGAGGTAGAACTTGGAGGACTGGCTCATTGTAGGGGGAGGCTGGCGGAGGTAGAACTTGGAGGACTGGCTCATTGTAGGGGGAGGCTGGCGGAGGTAGAAATGCCTACCAAAGGATTCCTTCTATGTATTACTGTATCAGCACCTGATGAGAATTACATCTCCTAATCTGGATAGGAAAAGTGGTTGGAGCAGGAGGAGGAGAGAGAAGAGGGGGAGGAGATAGAAGAGGGGGAGGAGATAGAAGAGGAGGAGAGAGAAGAGGAGGAGGAGAGAGAAGAGGAGGAGGAGAGAGAAGAGGGGGAGGAGAGAGAAGAGGAGGAGAGAGAAGAGGGGGAGGAGATAGAAGAGGAGGAGAGAGAAGAGGGGGAGGAGATAGAAGAGGAGGAGGAGAGAGAAGAGGGGGAGGAGAGAGAAGAGGAGGAGAGAGAAGAGGGGGAGGAGATAGAAGAGGAGGAGGTAGAAGAGGAGGAGGAGGTAGAAGAGGGGGAGGAGAGAGAGGAGGAGGAGCAGCAGCGCTTGCGTGTGTGTGTATGTGTTTGTGTGTGTGTGTGTGTGTGTGTGTGTGTGTGTGTGTGTGCGTGTGCATGTGCATTTGTGTGTGTGTGTGTGTGTGTGTGGGGGGAGGGAGCGGGGAGGTCCTCGTTACGTGGTGGGGGCGACATGTGTGTGTGTGTGCTTGTACGTGCGTGTTTGCAGTCACGTGTGTGCGCGTGTGTGTGTGTGTGTGTGTGTGTGTGTGTATGGAGGGAGCGGGGTGGTCCTCTTTGGAAGGAGGTTCCATTATGAGGAGGGCCACGGTCCACTTCCCCTGACTGCTCAAGTGCCCGTCTGGACCTCAATAAACTCACAGACGGAGTCCGTCTGCGGAAGCTGTTTCCTTACGAGTCGCTTGATGTGATGATGATGCCGGCGTACCCCACTGTGTCGCCAGGAACGCAATGTGCTGGAAACGAAATGGTTTACACCTAAAAGGCCTGAAAATGGTGTGAATTAATGTGCGGGATGATGTGAGAAAGATCCGCAGACCCAGCACTCGAGTTGAGGGGGGATGAGGGGGGATGGCACCCCCCCCCCCCTGAAATAAAAACAGTCAAAATCATCCCTCTTCTAAAACTGCCATCCCCCCTTTCCATCCCTTATGTCATTTTTATCAATGAACTTAATTTACTGCTACTTCAACATTCAACACAGGAACTCCTATGAAGGAATGACCTGCAGAGTCATACACAGCGGGCAGCTCACACGAAGCTTCCAAGTGAAGACCGGAGTAAGGCAAGGCGGTATACTGTCCCCCTTCCTCTTCCTCCTGGCCAACGACTGGATATTGAAGACCACAACGGCACAGAGGAGAAACGGGATCCAGTGGACACTCACAACACAACTGGACGACCTAGACTTCGCAGACGACCTTGCCCTACTATCCCACAGTCGACAACAGATGCAGGAGAAGACGAATATACTGGCAGACACCTCAACACAACTAGGCCTCAACATCCACCAAGCAAAGACCAAAATACTAAAGATCAACACAAACAACGAAGACCCAGTAAACCTGGAGGGAACAGCACTCGAGGAAGTAGAATCCTTCACCTACCTAGGTAGCATCATAGACAAGAAGGGTGGCACGGAGGCAGATGTCAGAGCAAGAATCAGCAAGGCAAGGGCCTCATACATCCAACTAAAGAACATCTGGAGCTCAAAGGTAATCAGTCAGCGGACAAAGATCAGACTCTTCAAATCCAACATCAAGCCAGTACTCCTATACGGATCAGAGACGTGGAGGACAACCAAGATCACAATGACTAGAGTGCAGTCATTCATCAACAGATGCCTGAGGCGGATCCTGAACATCCACTGGCCAGATACCATCAGTAACAACGATCTCTGGCAGAGAACGGGCGAACAACCAGTGGAAGAACAAATCAAGAGAAGAAGGTGGGGATGGATCGGCCACACACTACGCAAACCAAACACCAGCACCACCAGACAGGCCCTTAGATGGAACCCCCAAGGCAAAAGGAAGAGAGGCCGGCCCAAGAACACCTGGCGCAGGGACTTGGAGACAGACATCACACAGAGTGGACTAACATGGAAACAGCTGGAAAGCAAAGCACAGGACAGAGGACCCTGGCGAACTGTTGTCGACGGCCTATGCTCCTCCAAAAGGAGCGATAGGCGTAAGTAAGTAAGTAAGTACTTCAACATTTAGTTTTGCGCATATTGAGTAAAACACTGTGGGGGGGCACGCACACATGCAATGACATTTTTACCAAATCACTGACACTGAAGTCCCTGACGCTGTGGGGATGCTGAAATTGTCCCCATATGACACAATCCACCATCCCCCCTGACTTTCTTTTACAACTTGAGTACTGCGCAGACCAATCATTTGGGGATGAAAACATCCGTCAGACGAAAGCTGTTTTCATTACGGTTCCCCATCCGAATCAACGCGTGGCGCTACTGCTGTTGTTGCTGTTGTTGTTGTTGTTGTTGTTGTTTTAAACGCGCCTCTCTCTTTAAAGAGTTGACAAAAGCTCTGAAAATCTCAGTGAAAAAGCAATCTAAGAGAGGTGAAAGACAATTACATCGACGCATAGTTGTTTAAGGGGAGAAAACTAGAAAGCAATGTTTTTTCTCGCTGCGACGGTGATTAGCGTCGTTTAAACCAGGCAAATGGGCCGCGATTGGTTCTGCGGAGCTCTGATGAAGCGTGGCGGTCACACTGTGGAGCTTAATGACATCAACCAGAGAGATACACTCTGCTTATCTGAGGAAGTACAGCAAAGTGCTGTTTCTCATGAAAAATACTGCTGTAGCCGACACACACACACACACGCACACGCACACACACACACACACAGAGCACACACACACACACACACACACACACACACACACAAAACATACACACACACAAAACACACACGCACACACACACACAGAACACACACACACAAAACACACACACACACGCACGCACACACACCCACACAAAAACACACACACACACACACACACACAAAACACAAAACACACACACAAAACACACACACACAGAACACACACACAGCCTTCTCAGATGGGTGCAGAAGAATCCGTTTGGCAGTTTGACTTTGATGTGTTTTGTTTGATCAGGGCCCTGATGGGGGTCGTGTCTGAAGAGTTCAGCTTGGCCCGTTCATGTGACTGAAGGGATTATTCTGGGTCACAGCCCGTTAGACGGGGCCGGGCCGCGCCGACCTCTGCTGTCACACACAGCCTCTACTAAACGCTGTGGAAAAGGTTAGATTACACAGAGCTACGCTAGAGAAAAACATGAGAAAACTCTCTCTCTCTCTCTCCTCTCTCCTCTCTCTCTCTCTCTCTCTCCTCTCTTTCTCTCTATCACTCTCTCCTCCTCTCTCTCTCTCTCTCTCTTTCTCTCTACTTGGAGAATCTCTATCTGTGTGTGTGTCTGTGTGTGTGCTTCCACTGGAGGGCCGCACTAACCTCTACTGTCACACACAGCCTCTATTAAAGATTGTGAAAAGGTTAGATTACACCGAGCCACAGTAGAGAAAAGCATGAGAATACCTCACCTGTGTGTGTGTGTGTGTGTGTGTGTGTGTGTTTTGGGTTTCCCAGCCCCGTGTTCTCAAAATCAAGTTTGATCTAATTTGAACTGTAGGTTCCAGACATACCGAAGAAGGAGAACCCTTGAATTCTAATTGTGTGTCTCCGCAATTGGACACCAGACCTAATTAGTTTCTGAGGGAGAGTGGAAATGGAGGCTAGTGGAGGTAGAAATCGGAGGCTCATTGTGACGCATGGAACGGTATCAAACACGCGTTCCTCGTTCCATGCCTCACGACGAGCCCATCCTCCGATGTCTACCTTCACCAGCCTCCACCGGAGAGAGAGTGGCTAATGATGGCTGGCCCCCTCCTACCTTGCCGACCTCGTCCCCCTCCACACCCCCTCCCGTTGCCTCAGGTCTGACGACCAAACCACCCTCCGGACCACCAGGACCAAGCTCCGGGCCTGGGGGTGATAGGGCCTTTCCAGCCGCAGCCCCGTCCCTCTGGAACGCCCTCCCCAACCACATCAGACAGGCCAACACCCTCCCAACATTTAAACAGGCCCTCAAAACCCACCTCTTCAACCCACCTCTTATATTATCTGACTCCTCGTCAGTTTTAACAGTAACCCTATTCATCTTCCCCCTCCTCCCCTCTACACACCTTGTGATCCGGAGTCTCTCCTCAGTGTTATTGTGATTATAATAAGCCAGGCCTCTTTTAAACATCCACACTAACAAGCGTCGAGCTAGCTGTGAGGGTCAGAGGTGAACCCAACACAACAACCTAGTAATGATGCCACCTACAGTGACTTCCCTCTTCATCTCATATAACAGAGAGAGAGAGAGAGAGAGCTGCTTCGTATCTCCCATCAAGCTTAGGAGGTGCTGGTTGAGAGAGAGAGAGAGAGAGAGAGAGAGAGAGGGAAAGAGAGAGAGATGAAGATAGAGAGAGAGAGAGTGAGAGAGAGAGAGAGAGTTTTCTCATGTTTTTCTCTACCGTAGCTCTGTGTAATCGAGATAAAGAGGGACAGAGAGAGAGAGAGAGAGAGAGAGGTGTAATGTACAGTACAGTTTGGGTACGGTACAGTACAGCAGGGGGGGGCACAGGGGGGGGGGGGTCCATGGAAGGAAGTGGAGCTTATGAATAATGCATTTATGCCAAGAGCCAAGGCTTTACAAGATCCTGTTATTTTTTTCTTCTTCCTTATGTCACGGCACAGGGAGACGCATCCTCTTATTGAGCTCAGACGTCCCTGCCTCTACAAAGTGGCTCTGCGGCGGGGAGGCTAATGTCACCTGCTGTACAGAAGCCCCACTAATCCTTTCTCTGGCAACTACTTAGTACTACGGGAGGGGGGAGGAGGAGGAGGAGGAGGAGGAGGAGGAAAATGTGGAGGAGGAGAAGAGGTGGGGGAGGTAGAGGAGGAGGATGAGAAAGTAGAGGAGGAGGAGGAGGAGGAGGAGGAGGAGAAAGTGGAGGAGGAGGAGGAGGAGGAGGAGTGGCAGGAAGTCCTCTCATCCCCCCTCTCTTCTCTTCTTTTCCTCTCTGTGAAAGCAGCAGCGGTCATTAGAGCACAGAGAGAGAGAGCTCTGTCTGACGTGACGAGGTCTGGGTGTGTTGTGGCGGAGAGAGACCTTTATCTCCTCGGTCTGTGAGATGAGACGACCAGGGAGACAGGATCCAATTAGAATCTCGGTAGCATTATCTATCTACCCCCCACCCCCGAACCCCCCTACCCGCCCCCCGCCCCCCCGAGATCTGGGTCATCTCGGGTTTGAAAAGAGGATGAAAAGAGGATGTTCTTCTAAAAAACTTCTGGATATGACAAGTCGCAGTCATTGACAACTTTCTCCAGAAGATGAGAGGGGAGTCCACAGTCCTATTTGCTCCTCAGTTGGGCCTCCCACTATGCTTTCACACGTCCCTTTGGATAGTTCCGGCTGTACAGTAAAGGGCCATGACAGGACTTGTCCGATCCCCAGAATCTCATCTCTTCATTGGCGGGGGGGTGCTGTGATTATCTCCGTTGAGATTCTGGGGGGCGCAGGCATTAAAATGTGTATTGGGGATTTGTAAGCAAGTCCACACCCCTCGAAAAAAAACGTTTCGCTGTAGACTCCACGACTGTTCTTCTCCTCTGCCTTGGTTATCGTCTACAAACTGATATGCACGCATAACATAGGTTTCGCTGAAGACGTTTTCTTCCTCCATGCCAGTGTTCCGCAGCTGAGCATCAGTTGGGCATTCGATTCAAATTATCAG
>NC_137693.1:10450371-10452871 GCF_963989245.1 Nansenia antarctica | reverse complement strand
AGACATAAGACATGTTCATAAATGTTTATCTTCAGGGGAAAAAGTGCAATAGAAATGTGCAATAACTAAGTGCCTATTTATACATTTATATCTTTTTACAGTATTATTATAGTATTATAACGCCACTGACCTCATGTCTATTAGCTTGCTTCTATAGTTGTTTTTATTTTCTTAAGATTGTTGTCTTTATTTGCACTTGACACCACGGACCTCATTGTCTCTTATATGTTATATGTGTATATGTTTGTGAATATGTGAATATGTTTTCTGTTTTTGCACCTTCAGAAGAACCACTACAATTTCATTGTATAGGCAACTGTACAAGGACAATAAAGTCTATTCTATTCTATTCTATACAGTGTTGGTGATGCAGAAGGTCTTGCGAAGGCTATACGGATATACCGGGAAATCAGAAGGGTATATACCTTGCTCTGAAGCAGTACCTGGATATTTTCATCACTTTCCTTGGTGATTCTTGAAACACAAAGAATCAATGAGGGGTTTTGTTCAATTGCAGATTTGTGACAATTAAAATAAATGTAAAGTTCGGTTGACAGGTTGATAAGCCTCTGCATTAACTTAAGTAACTTAAGCCTCTACTTCAGGCTTCCCCAATGTTCTAGGCGCAATAGACTGTACCCATGTGCGTATTCAGGCCCCACCTGGACCTATGGAGACAGACCATGTCAATCAGAAAACTTTCCATAGTCTAAATATACAGGTGTGTACTGGGGGCAGCTGTCCATACATTGTCAGGCAGAATAGTCATACTTGGATTTGGATTACATTTGGATGCACATCTGTGATAATAGATCAAATGAGTTTTGATGTCAACACTTCTTTGGATTTAAATCCTGTTACCCTGACAGAAATGTTCATTTTAATGTCAGCCTTACAGGAAGAAGCAACTGCACTGTACAGAGATAGTGTTTCACTTTACCTTATCAGCATAAAATCAGCACAAAAATGTCCTTTCCTAATCAAATGTGTCGTAGCACTAACACGTAGCTGCAGAGGGCCTATGCAAAAGCAGATTTACACAATGTCAGACCCAAAGTTCCAAATATCATCTGGAATGAGACAAATGTTCAGATAATTCTGAACTGGATTTGATATTTTGAACCACTGCATCAACCAGTCTTAGTCATGCTGAGCGATTTTAAATGAGTGCTCTGCCAAGCAAAGTGTGCCTCATCATTGAAGGTCACCCTCTATGCTGTCAGATCAGCGATGGAAGGTGCCAGATATCTCACATTGAAGCAAAAAGTCCCGGCTCTGTCCATGAATTTTCCGAACATCACTGTCACAGAGGTTTGCACAAGGCAAGAGAATGTTATTACTATCCACGGTTCACCTAATCTACTTCGAGCTTAAGAATGTCATGTATATTTAACCAACTTTTATTCTGCAGGGGAGTTTAATGGAGTTCTGCTTGGGGACAGAGGCTAGCCACTAGCGCCGTCTAATGATCGCAAGGTTGGCAGATCGGAGGTTCGAGCCCCGGCTGGCCACATGTCGAAGTGTCCTTGGGCAAGACACTGAACCCCAAATTGCTCCCGATGGGCGGGCCGGCGCCTTGCGTGGTAGCTTGCTGCCATTGGTGTGTGAATGTGAATGTGAATGGGTGAATGAGAGGCCGTTGTAAAGCGCTTTGGATAAAGGCGCTATATACATACGTGCAGTCCATTTACCATTTATCCCTGCATGCTGTACTTGATACCCTACCCAGAACCAGCAACAGAAGCAGAAAGGGCCTTTAACCATGCCCACACAAAAACCAGGGCACGAAGGCTTCAGTGCCAAAGAAGCATTACCCCTGACAGGACCTGTGACATCATCACAGCCTGTGCGATCTTGCACAACCTCGCCACCCTCCGCTGTGAGAGACTGCCAAGAACGTTGCTGGAGGAGCCATGGGAAGACATTGACCTAGCCCTTGAACCCGTAGATGGAACTAAAAAATAAAAAATATTAAAGCTCAGCATTTATAATTTAAGAAAGAAGGTGCCAAAGTTGTTTTGAAGTTCTTTATTCATCCACTCAAATCATTTTCAAACTTTTCAAGACAGAAAAACCCCAAACATTAAATAGCTACAGTCCAAACCATGCCCTTCTGCTGTGTTTAAATGGATACTTGCATCCTTCTCCAGTTTCTTTGTCCAGATGCGATCTTCTTAAAGTCACAGTCGACGTTAATTCAAACTGGGCTTTTTCAATTAAGCGCAGATTCCGTTAGCGACGTTGATGGAATACCTCCCTCTCTGTCTATCTGTCTCGACGCTCTGATTGGCTGTCTCTCAGTAGTACACAACAAGGCTGGTCGTTGTCTTTCGCTAGAAACACACCGAGGGCCTCATGCTGATCACGCTATCTACCACCGAACCTATAAATCAAATCAATCCAAACTTGACCTATATTGCACATTTCCTGCACTTACAGGAAGAATCAATCAAAACAGAGAGGGAGCCAATCAATGCACACAACCGGTGCAAGGAACAGG
>NC_137693.1:10432871-10445371 GCF_963989245.1 Nansenia antarctica | reverse complement strand
TCACCTCTCGTCCCTGGCCCTGGCCTCCGCTGGCTGAGAGACAGACCCAGATAAGAGATGAGAAGGCTGTTCTTCTTCTCTGAGTCCCTGAAGAAGATATGGGGTGGTGACCTAGTCTCAGAGAGCCTCAGAGCTGGAGAAGCAGTGACCCTGTTAGTGGTAGAGAGGCACGTGCCTTCGGGCGGTCCAGTGGTCTAGCGCCACGGTCTACCCGTGCAGACACATGCCTGTGTCGGCATGGGTTTGAATCCCGGCCCGTGACCTGCTGACATGCCCTCTCTCCTTTCTTGTCTGTCTTCACTATATTTGTCCAATAAAATGAAAAATATGAGTGGGACCCTCACCCCACTCATAAAAAATTAACTTAAAAAATAAACGCGAGGCAGCTGATACTAGTTCTACTGGGGAGGCTGACTCAGCTGAACCCCTCTGGGCGGCAGTCTGCTCTCTTTCTTTCTCTTTCTCTCCGTGTGTGTGTGTGTCTCCCTCTCTCCCTCTCTTATTCCATCTCCGTCTCTCTCCGCCCCCCCCCCCCTCTCTTTCTCTCTCTCTCTCTCTCATCTCAGCTCATCGTCTCTCTCCCCCCCTCTCTCTCTCTTTCTCCCTCTCTCTCTCTTTCTCTCTCTCTCTCTCTCTTTCTCTCTCTCTCTCTCATCTCAGCTCATCGTCTCTCTCTCCCCCTCTCTCTCTCTTTCGTCCTCTCTCTCTCTCCTTCTCTCTCTCTCTTTCTCTCTCTCTTTCTCCCTCTCTTTCTCGTTCTCTCTCTCGTCTCAGTTCCTCATCCGTCTCTCTCACGGTAGGTAATCTTCGCCCACTAGCTATTATCCTGCATTTGTCTCAACTGTCCTGTCTTGTCTGTATTTGCACATAGATGAGTCACTCAACTCTCTCTGCCTCCGCTACCTAAGGCTATCGTTCAACTGTCCTGTGGCGCACCTAGGAGACCCGGGTTCGAACCCCCGCCCCATGACATCACATCGGCTCATTACTCATCTCAAAGACCCCTCTCTCTGCCTCCTAGTTATGTCGAGACTTTAGCACAGTGGGCTAACACTGGTCTGGTGCAGCGTTGTGGTGCACACGGGAGGCCTAGGTTCGAATCCCAGTCAGTTCACATCAGCAGGCAGGTCACAGAGCCTCTCTTCCAGTACCATCCGGTTATCGGTAATTGCTTCCTTAATCTGCCCGTGCAGAGCAGGCTGGGCTGGGGCCAGATGGCACTGGGGTGGCAGCTGGGGCCTTTATCACCGGCCGGCCCCTGGCCTCCTGCAGGGGAGTCCGCCAGGTAACACACACACACACACACACACACGCACGCACGCACACGCATACACACACACACACACACACACACATAATCACACACACGCATGCACACACGCACGCACGCACATACACACACACTCACACACGCACGCACACACAATCACACACACACACGCATGCACGCACGCACACACACACACACACACACGCACACACACACACACAGCTGAATGGACAATGATATGGTAGCAAGGCACACACGCACACACACAAATGCCTTCATGCACGCAAGCAGGCACACATACACACACACACACACACACACACACACACATACACACACACTGAATGGACATGTGAAATTAGATGGTAACAGACCCCTGCAGTGTGTGGTCCTCTGTCCAGCTGTTGACTGTGTCATGGAATAGTGTCCTTGAGAAATTATATGGTTATATAGACAGACAGACTCAAACAGACAGATAGACAGAGACTCTAACAGACAGACAGATAGACAGAGACTCTAACAGACAGACAGATAGACAGAGACTCTAACAGACAGACAGGCAGACAGAGACTCTGACAGACAGACAGGCAGACAGTTAGACAGAGACTCTGACAGACAGACAGACAGACAGACAGGCAGACAAAGACTCGGACAGATAGCTAGCCAAACAGACAGGTGGGCAGGCAGACAGACAGACAGACAGAGACTCAATCAGATAGACAGCTAGCCAAGCAGACAGACAGACAGACACATGTATACACACAGGATATATACAAGTGGGATCAAGGAGTTCCTGGTCTGAGTCTCAGTCTCCCACTGAGGTCTTCTTCAGTCTCAGTCAGACAGACAGGCAGAAACAGACAGACAGACAGACAGACAGGCAGACAGACAGGCAGACAGACAGACAGGCAGACACTGTATAAGCCCATATCTTTCATTAGAGCTTATATTACGTACTTTTCTGTGTTTAGCGGTTTAAGTATATGATAAAGCATATGTTTAATTAAGAGATATAGACGTGGTAATAATAATAATAATAATTTATTAGATTTATATAGCGCTTTTCCGAGGCTCAAAGACGCTGGAAAAACGGAAAACACAGAAACAACAAGCAACAGATAACATGAGCACATAGAACACAGAGTTAACGAATGGGGAAGGGGAGGTTGTATGCATGTCGATGGGGGGAGGGGGGTGGCAGGGTTAGGGGAGATGGTTAGGGGTAGGGGAGGTTGTATGCATGTCCAGGGGGGGCGGGGGTGGCAGGGATGGGGGAGATGGCTAGGGGTAGGGGAGGCTGTAGGCATGGGAGAACAGGTAGGTTTTGAGGTGGGATTTAAAAGTGAGGAGTGAGGGTGAGTCTCTGAGTGGTTGAGGGAGAGAGTTCCAGAGGCGGGGTGCGGCTCGTGAAAAGGCACGGTGACCGAAGCCTTTGAGTTTTGAGGGTGGGACAGTGAGGGGAACAATGGATGAGGATCGGAGGGTACGGGTAGGGCGGTGGGGGAGAAGGAGGTCAGTCAGGTAAGGGGGGGCCAGGCTATGGAGGGCTTTGTATGTGAGGATGAGGACTTTGAAGTGTATACGTTCTTTAATGGGGAGCCAGTGGAGAGAGTGGAGGACAGGAGTGATGTGGTCACGGGAGCGGGTGTTTGAGAGGAGGCGTGCAGCAGAGTTTTGGACCATCTGGAGTCTATGGAGGGAGCGGGAGGTGATGCCGGTGAGTAGGGAGTTGCAGTAGTCGAGGCGGGAGGAGATGAAGGCGTGGATGAGGGATTCAGCAGCGGGGGGGGAGAGGCAGTGTCTGATTTTTGCAATGTTTCGGAGGTGGAAGTAGGATGTCTTGACAATGGAACTGACGTGGGGATCGAATGAGAGGGTGGGGTCCAGAATGAAGCCGAGGTTGCGAGCCAGGGGGGAGGGGGTGATGGTAGTGTCGTCAATGGTGAGTGTGATGGGTCCGGTTTTATTGAGGGTGGATTTGGTGCCGATGAGGATGACTTCGGTCTTTTCACTGTTCAGTTTGAGGAAGTTGTGTGTGAGCCAGGTTTTTATTGCGGAGATGCAGGTTTCGATGTGAGTGAGGGGTGGGTTCTGGGTGGAGTTGGTGGTGATGTAAATCTGTGTGTCATCGGCGTAGCAGTGGAAGTCCAGGTTGAATTGGCGGATGATGTGACCGAGGGGGAGTGTGTAGCAGAGGAAGAGCAGGGGGCCGAGGACTGAGCCTTGTGGGACCCCCTGTGTGAGAGAGGAGGAGGAGGAGGTGTGACCGGAGAGGGAGATGAACTGGTGTCTGTTGGTGAGGTAGGAGGTGAGCCAGTCCAGGGCGGTGCCCTCAACACCCAGTTGGCGCAGCCTTTGAAGGAGGATGGAGTGGGACACTGTGTCGAAGGCTGCGCTCAGGTCTAGTAGAACTAGGATGTTGAGGGCACCTGAGTCTGCAGAGGTGAGGAGATCGTTGATTACTTTGACCAGGGCTGTTTCAGTGCTGTGATGTGGGCGGAAGCCAGATTGAAGGGGTTCATAGTTTGTTGGATTGGAGGTGGGAGTGAAGTTGGGCAGCGACAACGCGCTCTAGGGTTTTGGAAAGGAATGGTAGGTTGGAGATGGGGCGGTAGTTGGAGAGATTGGCTGGGTCAAGAGTGGGCTTTTTGAGAATGGGGGTGACAGCGGCAAGTTTGTAGCTTGAGGGAACGTGGCCTTGGGATAGTGACTGATTGAAGAGGGCAGTGAGGTGGGGGATGAGGGCAGGGAGGCAGGCCTTGGTCAGGGTGGTAGGGAGGGGGTCGAGGGAGCAGGTGGTTATTTTGGAGGCGGTGATGATAGTAGTGATGAGGGAGGAGTCAACAGGGGAGAAAGTAGTGAGAGGAGTAGGGGGAGGGTAGTCAGGAGGGGGGAAGATGACAGCAGGGGGGGCGGGGGTGGTGGAGTTGGAGATGGAGGCAGTCAGTGAGCTATTGATGTGGGAGATCTTGCTGTTGAAGGCGTGGAGAAAGGAGTTGCAGAGGTCAGGGGAGGAAGTTGTGTTGTTGTCCGGGGGTTGGAGTAGTGTCTTGACAGTGGAGAAGAGGGTGCGGGGGTTTCGATTGGAGGTGTTGATGAGGGTGGAGTAGTAGGCAGATTTGGCAGCTTGGAGTGCGTCACGGTAGGAGGAGATATGTTGCTTGTAGACTTCAGCATGGACAGTGAGGTGGGTTCTGGTAGGTCTGGGTGTGGAGCCACAGAGACACACACACACACACACACACACACAGCGAGCCCCATTGTTACACAGCCATTCTGAAGTGGGAACATTGGATTTGTCGACTGGAGGGCAGGCTGAACTCTTATTGCGTTTTTTAGCAAATAAAACAACTATTTTCTGATGTAATATCGTCTAGGGCAGACCGAACATATTTTCCAATGTCCACATCGGTCGATAACACATCGGCCTCTCTACACATAAACTCAATTGAAGACACGAGGCTAAATCAGATGGAGGTTTATACAGTGGATCTGTCAGGACACAGTCACCATACATTTGCAACAGTTTTAGCCAAATCTCTGTTACGATAGGTGAATATATACAGTGTATCAAACCACTTTGGCCAGCTGTCTCTTCTGACCAGACTACATTCTCCCAGTAATCTACAGGCTTCTCCAAATGTTCTGTAGCAAACTTCAAACAAGTTTCAAGGTGCCTTTCTCTTCAGTAATGGAGTCTCCGGGGTGATAGCGAATGGAGACGGTGGAGAGCACTGCCTATTGTTTTCTTTGTGACAACTGTAGCCGCTGCTTCCAATTCTTTCTGGAATGGACCTATCGCTAAGCCAACGCTTCACTGACAGTGACTGACTGACCGACCGTGACTGACTGACCGACCGTGACTGAATGACATTCAATTACTTACAATGGCGGGAGTTGGCAAATTTCTGATTTCTGTTTTACCACAGCAAGTAATAGACATTTTTTGTTTTTTTTTAAAGATGACAAGAATATTTAGTCTAGAAGCTTTTCACCATCAGATATTAGCGAGTTGTTTGTCCAAGTTTTCTGCCTGTCGTGACTTTTGCTGTGATATGATTGGCCTTCTCTATTTGAACGACCACATCAACCATGAGGTGGACTCGGGCAAGTACTGCGGCATGGTCATGCTGGACCTCCAGAAGGCCTTCGACACAGTAGATCACCACATATTGTTAGATAAACTGAAAGCAATTGGGTTCGATAGAACATCGGTGAGCTGGATGCAATCCTACTTAGAGGGGAGGGAACAGGTGGTTAGTGTGAACGGAACACTGTCCCCCCCCCTCCCAGTGACCTGCGGCGTTCCACAAGGAAGCATATTGGGACCTTTACTGTTCCTAATATATGTGAATGACATGTCATCAGCATGTGATTGCAATTTGTTCCTGTTCGCGGATGACTCGGCTCTGCTGGTCTCTGACAGGGACATATTGCAGGTGGAAAAAGCGCTAAGCACTGAACTGAGTAGAATCTGCATCTGGCTAGCTGACAATAAACTATCAATACTCCTAGGTAAAACTGAAACCATCCTATACGGATCCCCATCTAAACTCAGAAAGGCTGAACATTTTAAAATAAAAGTGGGTAACATTAATATCACAAGAAAAGAGGATATTACATACCTGGGCTCCATCTTAGAGGCAAATCTTTCCGGAGATAAAATGGCAGCAAAAGTAATCAAAAAAGTGAACCATAGAACTAGATTCTTGTACAGGATATCCTCACTTGTCAGTAAAAACACACTGAGGACCCTATCAGGAGCTCTCATTCAATGTCACTTCGACTATGCCGTAACATCATGGTACTATAGAACCACAAAGGCCCATAAAACAAGACTCCAGACAGCCCAAAATAAACTGGTTAGGCTTCTGCTAGGCCTCAACCCTAGGACACATCTAACCGCTGCTCATTTTTTGAGCCTTGATTGGCTACGAGTAGTTGACAGAGTGCAGCAGCTTGCACTGGGCCTGGTCTTCAAGATACGCTACACCACAAAGACACCCAAGTACCTGTCAACATACTTCCAAAAAGTGAACAACGTCCACACATACAACACCAGAGGAAGCTCCACGAACCACGTTCAACCGCGGTGCACCACAAACAAGGGATTAAACTCGTTTGCAAACTATGCAGTAAAAATGTGGAACGCCCTTCCTATAATCTTAAAGGAGTGCAAAACACTGCCCACCTTCAAAACCACTCTCAAAAAACATTTACAGGAGGCTGCAATCCGTAACTGGACCCTCTAAATCAAAAATCAGATTAAAAGACCCGAACTACCCACTGTACATACTTTGTGTTTTGTCCCCCGCCCCCACCTGTGGTGTATGTCCCCACCTGTCCTACCCGCTGTACATACCTTATGTTTTGTTGTATTGTTCTTCCCATGATGGATGTATGTTTATCTTGTAGATAGTAATAGTTATTTGTCTGTATTATCTTGTAGATAGTACTAGTTTTTTTGTCTGTCTTACATGTAACGATGAATTGAGAATCAAGGACCCCAATTGAAATAAGCCAGTGGCTTTCTTGGGTTTTTATCCTGTTAGTTGACCTTGTATGTAATATGTACTGTCATGTACCTACTTCTGCAAATCTTCTAATAAAGTTTTCAATCAATCAATCAAACAATTTCGATTTTGGGGCGTGGCTTAGCGATAGGTCCATTCTGCTCGATTGGTCCTTGACTCTTGGGCTGCTCTCCTGACTAACTTCAGGACTGCTCGGTCACAAAACAGTGGATGTTCCTTCCACTTGCAGATAATGGGCCCAATGGCTTACACACACACACACACACACACACACACACAGAGCACACAGGGCACAAGGACACACACAGTGTTTGGTTTGATAAAGACACATCCCGTCTGAAAGGGATCGGTGCTTTAGAATAAAGAACTATTTGGCTGAATGGAATAGAGATTCTATTCTCTATCATTATATGACTAAAACTGCTCCATCAGACCAGGGAAAATGTCTTCCTTTCACTACCAGACCCAGCGTGCTCCATGTACAGTAACAATATCATTTATGTGACAATGGAAGGGTAATTGAATAAGGATAATATGGATGATAAAGCAGAGAGAGAATGAGAGAGAGAGAGAGAGAGAGAGAGACTCAATAGTCTAATGACAACTGTTGAATGGAGCAGGACAGATGAGACTGTGTGTGTGTGTGTGTATGTGTGTGTGCATGTGTGCGTGTATGTGTGTGTGTGTGTGTGTGTGTGTGTGTGTGTGTGTATGTGTGTGTGCATGCATGTGTGTGTCTGTGTATGTGTGTGTGTATCCAGCTGGGTTTGTTCAACGGCCCGCCTGCTGGAGAATGGGGCCAGTGTGGAGAGACAGAGACCGCAGGGTGCTGGTAATGACTGTCCCCAGATGAGCCAAAACACTGCAATTTAGCCTCCATCAACCATGTCCCACAGAATGGGTTGGAATGGGTTATCAATGCAGAGATGATTATAATTATAACACAACACGACACGCGCACACACCACACACGCACACCACACGCACAGACACACACAACAAACACACACACATACACGCACACATGCACACACACATACAACACGCACACACACACGCACACACACACACACACACATACACACACACACACACACACACACATACACCAAACACGCACACATACACACACACACACACACACACAGACACACACACAACACACACACGCACACACACACAACAAACACGTACGCACACACACACACACACACACATAGACACACACACACACACACACACCTTGGAAAGTAAAAGTGTTCGTTCGTTCCACCCACGTAGCCAACTTTTCAGAGTTGCTGGAAGTCACCTGAGTAGGAGTCGACGCACGGATCATCCTCTTCAGCTGTCAATAGCGGAAGACAAACACAACACTGAGTCACAGAGCCACAGGGTAGCAGATGCACGCCAAGACCGCTTTATACACACACACGCACACACACACACACACACACACACACACACACACACACACACACACACACACACACACACACACTATCTCCTCACACAAGCATAACCCATTTTTAGAGATATACATTCCTTGATTCCAATCCGGGAGATAAATAGATAAGAACACACTTTCCTTCCTTTCTTTCTTTCTTTCTTTTTTATGTATATATTATTATTATTATTAAGCTATCAACATTAGATTCACAGACAGCTAGCGAAAGAGAGAGCAGCAGCTTTTCGCTTTATTCAACCTTCACCACAAACGCCGGGGGAAATAAGAAGGAGCCCGGGAAAGAGAATGAGTGTGAACATTTCTTATTCATGTATTCATTTTTATTCATATTCTTGCGGCCTGATAGTTGATGTGTCTGTGAATGCGGTCGGGAGCCAGAGGAGGAGGAGGCAGGAGATGTGTAATGGCTGCTGAAAGGAGAGGAGGAAACGGTTACCGTCATTCAGAACCTGGCTGCGTGTGTGAGGAAGACTTTGAAGAACTATTTGCATGTAGGAAATGCCGCTCACTCACACACACAAACACACGCACACACAGAAACACGCAGACACACGCACACACACAGACATACACACACACACGCACTCTCTATCACACACATACTCACTCACACAGACATACACACACACACACACACAGAAACACGCAGACATACGCACACACACACACCCTCTCTCTCACACACATACACACTCACACATACACACACACTCTCACACACTTTCTCTCACATACACACTCTCTGTCTCTCTCTCTCACTCACACACAGAAACACGCAGACATACGCACACACACGCACTCTCTCTCACACACATACACACTCACACAGACATACACGCACACACACTCTCACACATTTTCTCTCACATACACACTCTCTGTCTCTCTCTCTCACTCACACACACACACACACACACACACACACACACACACACACACACGTATACACAAAGCATAGCCGGCACCCTAGAGCTTGGCACTGGAGGTATCATGAGTGTTGGAGGTGGGCCTGCATCACTTGGCTTTGATGAATAATAGATTGAAGCTCAATTTAAAACACTTTCTATTTGACTTGAAATATTGATGCCGTTCCCACAGAAAGACAGAGGTAGAGGATGAGGTTGACAGGGGCAAGGGGGAGCTGGGGTGTTATTCATCCTCCCTCTCCTTCTTCTTCTCCTTCTTCTTCTTCTTCCTCTCATCTCTCTCTCTCTCTCTCTCTCTCACTCTCTCTCTCCCCCCCTGCCCCCCCCCCTCTCTCTCTCTCTCTCTCTCTCTCTTCTCTCAACTCCCTGTCTCTCTGCCAGGCATAATTAATCGCCCCCAGACTGATATTTACAGAGGAAGATAGCCGGAACAGACGGAAGTGTCTCGGGTGAGAACCCAAACCCACAGCCTCAGCACAACATACCAAATGAGGAAAAAGAATGTAACTGGCGGTGAGTTCCTACAACAGGGAATGTGTTTGTGATTCGTCTTTTCTGTTAATTTCACGCCATTCAGACACATCAGCCAATGCTTGCATGCCAGGCTGACTGAATCTAATCCACTACTTCTAAACAAACTGACTGAATCGTTGAGAGGGTTTAATTATATATATATACACTCACCAAACATTAAATGAACGAATAAAATGTTTATTAGGAACACTTGTATACTGTCAACAGTCCAAGCTGGTGGAGGTGGTGTAATGGTGTGGGGAATGTTTTTTTGGCACACGTCCATGGCTTGAATTTCATCGCTCCCACACTACCATCAGTTGAATGACACACTCTATCTGAGTATTGTTGCTGACAATGTGCATCCCTTTATGGCCCCAATGTACCCATCTTCTAATGGCTACTACCAGAATGATAATGTACCGTGTCACAAAGGAAAACTGGTTTCGTGAACATGACAATGAGGTCAGTGTTCTTCAGTGGCCTTCTCAGTCAGCGGATCTGAATCCAATAGAACACTCTTGGGATGTGGTAGAACCGGAGATTCACAGCTTGAAAGTGTACCTGAAAAATCGAATACAAGTCACAGCTGAATACCAAATGTTTATCTACATCTAATTCATGTTCACATTAGTGCATTTCTGTATCTATCTATAATATCTAAATCGATGTTTTATGTAATGTTTTCTCTGACGAGTGTTCGACAGTGTGTTTTCATCTGGGGAGGCTGAAATCGGAGGACGGGCTCATCGTGACACATGGAACAGAATGAGGAATGGTATGATCCGAAAAATGGCGTGTCCATCCCATGACCAAGCTCTTGGTAGTATGGAGTTAGAGAAGAGTCTACCACAAGTGACTACTTTGTAATATACAAAGGATGAAACATCAGTGGAGGCTGGTGGAGGTGGAAATCACAGGATGGGCTCCAATTTGTGATAATAATAACTTTTAATCACTTTTATTTGTATAGCGCTTTTCCTGCAAACGTTGCAGCTCAAAGTGCTCCAATCATTATATAATCATACTTTAATTATTTATTATTTAGTCATTTAAAGGCAATATTAAAATATGGGTTTTTAGTCTTGACTTGAACATATTTGAGGTTGCATCCCTAATGTAAACTGTAATGTAATGTACTGTAATCCCTAATGTAAACTGGCAGTGCATTCCACAATTTGGGTGCATAAAATGAGAATGCAACCTCACCCAATCTCTTCTTTTGTACATGTGGTACACAGAGAAAACCAGCGTCAGAAGACCTGAGAGCTCTATCGGGCTGATATGCTAGCAAAAGTAGAATGGAATAAGGAATGGTGTTGTGTGTTTGATACCATTCCTCCTTCTATTCAATGCATTCCAATGATCCGATGTCTACCTCCACCAACCAACCTCTCCCAGTTTCCAACATGTGTATATTTGAGTAGTTGCCTGTACTCAACAATTTGTGAAGGCAGTGCTCTACAGGAAATCGAAGACATTTCTGTCTAGACAGAGAAGAAGAAAAAAACTGAAACTATATAGAGAAAGCAGAGAGTATAATAGTGAAATAGATAGACACAGACTCAGACACACACACACACACACACACACACACACACACACACACACACACTCACACACACGCACACACACAGGGTCATAAGAAAGAGCGAGCTACGTCTCATCCCAGCAATAGTCCTTTAAACATACTTATCTTTTCGATGGTTTCTCTTTGATATGCATCTTAGATATGTATGATTCATTTTGTACCATTCCCCCAGCTCAGCCAGAGACGATATAAATATGCAAAGTGTTTGTGAATCGGGGCCTTCCTCCCAGTCTGGGATGGGGAGTCGGACCGTGATGAGAGGGAATTATTAATCAGACAACGCCACTTCCTCTTACGGGTTCCTCCATGTTGTTTGTTATTTGCATCAGAAGAAGAAAAAGAAGAAGAAGCTGTTTGTGTTGTTGTCTGTGAATAGACAATAGTATTTCCCATGCGTCACACTCTGTTTCAGAGGATGGGGAAAACACAAAGAGGCATTAATATTTCTGTGTCCTGGTAAACAAAGTAGGAAGGCTTTGATGCTTGGACACAAGCAGGGAACCTGGTAGGGAAAGACGGCGCTGTTAACGTATTCTCCAGGGCCTCCTAGTAGATTTGAGGCATTACAAAACAAAGACAAATATTCAACAAATGAGTACAGTACATGAATCATTCCAGGCGCCGGCCAGACTGTGTTATTTACAGAGAAAACAGGATTGCAACATACTAGGACACAACAACATTAAAACAGTTTTTAGCTTTTTCTGATGTACGTAATATAGAGAATTCAACATGCTCTAATGCGGGGGGGTGAATTTCATGAGGTGTGTGTGTGTGGGGGGAAGGGGTTGGGTTCAGATGAAAAGGTTTGAGAACCCCTGATCCAGGGTACGATTACTCCTGTGCTGGATTTGTCACATGTGGTGGCGCGACATTTTTTATTGTGCATTAATTGTTTAGAATACATTGAGACTATTAAACATGTAGATGATGGAAAAGAAGCCTCAATTTCTCTCTCTTCCTTTCCCTTTCCCTCTTTTTCCTCCCTTTTCTTCTTCCCCCTTCTTCCCCCTCTTGCACTTTCTTCCCCACCCTTAACAGACTATTGTGCACCTCGCCTGGTCCCCATGTTCTTATGGATGGACAGGGAGGTAATGACAACCCTGCTAACCTCTACCCCCGGCAGTCTCACACACTGTATACTTTGCTGGCCAGTCTTGGGCGTAGAAAAGCCCTTTCCATCGAGTTTTGAGTATTTATC
>NC_137693.1:10407871-10420371 GCF_963989245.1 Nansenia antarctica | reverse complement strand
AGGCTTTATTAAAGAAGAGGCATGTTCATATTGATCCGATTCGGACACAGTCCAGGTGAATACATCAAACATTTATTTTTTTTACTTTTTAAAAAAAAATCAAGATAGCTGACAATCAAAATGGATTCAGCAAACGGCACGCTGAGGTGATGACCTCGCTATTTTTGAGTTGAAAAATATTTTTGCAAGTGAATAATTGTCAATTATACAATTTGCTAATTAGCTAATTTCTCTATCTCCCACTCCCTCTCTCACTCTCTCCCTCTCTCTTTCTCCCTCTTCCTCTCTCTCTCTCTCCCTCTCTCTCTTTCTCTCTCTCCCTCTCACTCTCTCTCTCTCTCCCTCTTTCTCTCTCTCCCCCTCTCACTCTCTCTCCCTCTCTCTCTTTCTCTCTCTCCCTCTTCCTCTCTCTCTCTCTCTCTCTCTCTCTTTCTCTCTCTCTCTCCCTCTCTGTCGCTGTTGAAATTCAGACGACGTCTCTCTCTGGTTGAACTCTCTCTGGTAACTTATGGCTACACAGTCCTTCAGATTTTCCACCAGAATGACTTGGCTACACACTTGTGTAGTCGACTGTATGGGTGTTTATATTACACAGCACAGCAGCAGCAATGCTGTTGAGTTAAAGCAGGGAGAAAGAGAAAAATATCGGTCGATTTGAAAAGCGTAAAAAGCAGACAGACACCTTGTGACACCTTGTGAATGACAGTGTCGTCTGCGGCTCGCGGTCTATTCGCGTCGTGATATAATGGACTCTGCTCGCATCACTCCACTTATGTCAAGGGTGTTCCTGCATCGTCGGATGTGATCAAAGGTGATGGACTACGGTATTATAGTGAGACCTTGAAGTGCTGTTCGTTATGTAATAATGACCATCTGTTGGGCCTATGTTTATACCTTCATACCTAATACTAATAACAACAACAATAATAATAATAATAATAATAATAATAATAATAACAATAACAATAATAATAATAACAATAACAATAATAACAATAACAATATAGCGCCTTTCTGGGGACCCAAGGTCGCTTAATAGGCCTGTTCATGTCTTTATAAACTACCTAGGCAGGGAACTAGGAAACCTAGCTGGAAGACTATAAGAAAATAAGTAATTACGTTTTTGAGAAGGAAAATACCCAATCTTCCAGTCCAGGGAAAGTCTTCTACAGACATTCTCCAGGAATTGGGTAGATTAGATTAGATTAGATTAGATTAGATTCAAGTTTATTGTCATTGCACAGGGTACTGAGTCAACGAAATGTAGTTTGGACGTGATATTGGACATGATATTGTAGACAGTGCATGGTATTTCAGTATTAAGTATTAGGGTGAGTAAATAAATGAATATAAAGTCAAAATACATGAGATGAATAGCAATATGATATAGAGTATAGATACAGACACAGTGAGTATAAATAAATGAATATAAAGTGAATGGAGGAAGCAGACACATAACGATCGGTGGATTTCCTGCGCGTCTAGTTAAGCACGGAAGAATCCACTTGTGGAACTCGGAAGACGCCGGGAGACGGTTTACCGGGAGCATTATGCAGTTTGAGAGAGGTAACATGTCTGATTTGGGAGACCAGCCCTGTGTAGATTAGCCAGCATCAATTGTAGGCCTATAGACCAGGCCCACAGTATATACCAAGGTGTACATGTATTCCATATAGTTTGTCGTTAGTATATGTAGATTACCATGCTGTGTAGACTAGACATGAGACGGCACCAAGACAGATGTTTTCACCAACATCTTCAACCAGTCCCTGTCCCAGGCCACCATCCCACCCTGCCTGAAAACCTCAACTATCATCCCAGTCCCGAAGAAAAGCACGGTGAGCTGCCTAAACGACTACCGCCCGGTGGCACTCACACCAATCATCATGAAGTGCTTCGAGAAACTAGTCCGGGCCCACATAGTCACACGCCTCCCGCCCAACCTGGATCCATACCAGTTCGCCTACAGAGCCCACAGGTCCACAGAGGACGCCATCGCGACGACTCTCCACTCCACTCTATCCCACCTGGAGAGGGGAAACAGCTACGCGAGACTGCTCTTTGTGGACTTCAGCTCTGCCTTCAACACCATCCTTCCAGACAGGCTAGTGACCAAACTACTAGACCTGGGACTATCACACTCTATATGTGCATGGATCAAGGACTTCCTGTCCGACCGCCCCCAGAGGGTGCGGGTGGGCTCCCACACCTCCACAGCCCTCAGACTCAGCACTGGGTCCCCCCAGGGCTGCGTGCTAAGCCCCATCCTCTACAACCTCTACACCTACGACTTCACCCCCGTCCACCCCAGCAACTCCATCGTAAAGTTTGCAGACGACACCCCCGTGGTGGGCTGCATCTCGGGGGGGGACGAGGCAGCGTACAGGGATGAGGTAGAGCAGCTGAGCAAGCTGTGCAAGGTTAACAACCTGCTGGTGAACCAGTCAAAGACCCAGGAAATCATCGTGGACTTCAGGAGGAAAAAATCTGAGGTCCAGCCCCTGCTCATCGACGGAGGAAGCGTGGAGAGAGTCTCAACCCTCCGATTCCTGGGGGTGCACATACAGGATGACCTGTCCTGGAAGAACAACACAGCAGCCATCATCAAGAAGGCACAACAGCGGCTCTTCTTCCTGAGAGTCCTCAGGAAAGACCACATCGGACAGGAGATGCTGGTGGCCTTCTACCGCTGCGCAGTGGAGAGCATTCTTACCTACTGCATCTGCAACTGGTTCTCCAGCTGCACAGCCGCAGAGAGGAATGCGCTACAGAGAGTCGTGAGAACGGCCCAGAAGATCACCGGCGCCCCCCTCCCCTCTCTGGAAGAGCTGTACAACACACGCTGCCTCAGGAAGGCCTCCAAGATCTCCAGAGACCCATCCCACCCTGGGTACGAACACTTTGCTCGGCTGCCCTCGAACAGGCGGTTCAGGACCATGTTCGCAAGGACAAACAGACTGAAGCTCAGCTTCTACCCCAGGGCCATTCAGGCCCTGAGCACAGCAAAGACCTAGGTTCTGGGCCCTGGACAGTCTGGACGGATTGAAATCAGGTGTAGTGCTGAGGCACAAATGTGTACATTTCAAGCCTGCAAACTGCGACACTTTAAATGAATGTGCAATAACACTATGTGCAATATGACAACCCTAGGGTACATAAGGTTGCAGAGAATAGGAAATGTTAGAATAGGTATAGCATAGCATAGAGTACAGCACAGTGTTTTATTTGTATAGTATAGTATAGTGGATAGTGTACATAGCCTTTATTTATGTAAACCAGCTCCTTTCCCTTCTTGTTTTTTAGTTTTTTTTCTTTCCTAGCACCAGGGGAGCACCCCCTCCCAAATTTCGTTGTTTGGTACCTGTACTATATCAATGACAATAAAGACCATTCATTCATTCATTCATTCAGAAGGAGATACTCTAGACAGATGAGGCTGGCGGAGGTAGAAATCGGAGGACGCGCTCATTGTAGCCTAATCCATGGAATCCACTGACTCCAGTGCAAGGCGGACGTTAAGAAATGGTATGGTCAACTTTAAGGATGTCTAGGTAAGAATATATATGTTTCAACGCCCCCGACCTGTTGTTTTTACATCTTTTTGGGGGGGAAGGGGGGTCCAAGACTTAATTAGGGGGGTCAGACCACCCACAATCCCCCATAATTCAAACCATGGTTCTCAGCATAGGTAAACATGAGAGAACAATAATGTCCTCACATGGCGTCACCTGGTCACACTCAGGACCCTATTTCAAGGGAATGTTTGAGAACCATAGAACATCTCTGTGCCACCCAGTTAAGAAAGCGTACAAACTGAAACGTTGGTAGCAGTAAAGCGTGGTCTGCAAATGGAGAGAACAATGGGTGACTGTAACTGGAATACAGCAGAATATAGTGTGTGTGTGTGTGTGTGTGTGTGTGTCTGTGTGTCTGTGTGTGTCTGTGTCTGTGTGTGTGCATGCGTGAGTGCGTGTGTCTGGTGTGTAGTGTGTGCGTGTATTTGCGTATCCATGTAATGTGCATGTAATTACCATCAATCTCAGGAAACCCACAATTGAAAAAAGCACTGGTAATTGTCATCCCTATAATAATACACAACAATATCCTCACTCACACACACACACACACACACACACACACACACACACATACGTACACACACACACACACACATACACACACACACACACACACACACACACACACACACACATACATACACACACGTCGCCTGTTCTGCATAATTATGAAGGAAATAACATAGAACAACAATACAACACAAGAACAGATGTGTTCTTTGTCTGTCTGTGCCCACAAAGTAGGTTGCTGCCTGCAGCATGGCTGGCTATCTGAGATTAAATGAAGGCCTTGATTACTCACATCCATTGACCGTAGCACAGCTGGCTGCACTGGATCAGGGGGTGCTGCTGTTGGAATATAGAGGATTTGCTCTGGACTGGAATTACTTTCGGCATGATGAAAACCATAGCCTAACCATGTCCAGACTGTATATTACAAGAAACTACACTCTAAACACTCTGTTGATGGCAACTGTGTGTGGTGTACAATTAATTTGTGTCATAATAACACAAGTTAGAAATGATTAACTCATGTTATATACAAAGAATATCAATGACTCATCCCTGTGTATTTCAAAGTGAATCATTTACCCATTTATGATGATGTTTAGGCTTAGGCCTGTAGACACGTAGGCCTGGCCTCTAAAGCATTCAAAGAAAAATAGATGTTTCTGTCTTATAAATGAATGTTGCATGATAGAATAGAACAGAATAGAACAGAATAGAATAGAATAGAAAATAATAGAAAATGTTGTTATCATATTTTGATACGGCGACATCTTGTGGACATCTTGAGTTCCACTGCCAGCCTCTGTTGTATTGAGTCGAGAGATACTAAACATAATAATAATATAACGACAAACTTAAGCGTGCAGGAGTCCCAAAACGAACAACTACATAATGTTTTCTGCCTCAAATATACAATATATGCATGCCATTAAAAAACGAGTGAGTGTCAATGGACTTCAATAAAATATGCGTTGTTTTTAAGGTGAATTATTAAACCTAACTTAACATTTTAGTTTTTTTTGTTTTTCACTAACATTGCATTTGGCGGTGCACATGAATACAGTAACAGTAACTTTTCTGGCAAGTTAAGTTGGTCAAGTTTCAACTTGTTCATTCTCTGCTTAAAAACGTGACAACTTTTTAGAACACTTCCACTATATTGTCATCGAGGGGACATCTCAGGGTGCTTGCAGTCTTGCAGTCAACAATAACATGTTGAGTCACAGCGATTGAAAGACCGCAATAAAACACTTATCACTGCATAAGACATTCTTCTTCTTTTTTACATTCTTTCTTTGTTTTTACCGCTAATAATGCAAACGCCTCTTATTAATTTCCCCCAAAATATGACAGTGGTTCGCTCCCCCTAGCGGAAGAGCCTACCAGAGAGCCTCACTTCCAGAGAGTGAAAGTTGTCTCCGTCAGAGGCCGGGGAGAGTGTACTCTTTTCGGATAGACATTTATGCATGCTCTCGGTGCTCTCGGGGTTCGAAACATTACTTCCCGGTTATAGGAAGGACCGGGGGAGCTCACTGTTTCCGTTAAGGAACTACCGGGTGGAGCTCACTGTCTCCGTTAAGGACCGGGGGAGCTCACTGTCTCCGTTAAGGACCGGGGGAGCTCACTGTCTCCGTTAAGGACCGGGTGGAGCTCACTGAGGACCGGGGGAAGCACCGGGTGGAGCTCCACTGTCTCCGTTATAGGAAGGACTGGGGGGAGCTCACTAAGGACCGGGGGGAGCTCACTGAGGACCGGGGAGAGCTCACTGAGGACCGGGGAGAGCTCACTGAGGACCGGGGAGAGCTCACTGAGGACCGGGGGGAGCTCACTGTCTCCGTTAAGGACCGGGGGGGCTCACTGAGGACCGGGGGGAGCTCACTGTCTGCAGCCGTTCGCGCAGCAACCCTCCCGGTTAGAGAGAATAATGAGGCGGAAAGAGAAGCGGCTCCTGCAGTTCGCGGGGCTGCTCATAGCGGCTCTCCTGTTCCTGCCCAACGTGGGCTTGTGGTCTCTGTACCGAGACCGGGTGTTTGACAACTCACCCGAAATAGTGGAGGGAGGAGGAGGAGGAGGAGGAGGAGGAGGCATCATCCCCAAAACCCAGCAGGTAAGCAGTCAGCACGGACCGCTGTGTGCCTAGTGAAGACAGACACCTCTCTCATTGATATTCAGTGTCTTAAGACATCTCAAGATGTTCTGTGTCTTCAAGACACAGAAAATATGGCTCTTATTATGCTCCATGTCTTAAGTGAGTGCCTGAGTGCATGTCTTCAGGTTAGGTCTTAAGACGACTTAAGACATCTGGACAAACAAAAATGTGGTTAATTAAGACATCTCAAGACATGGTGATGGCTGGGTATGTCTCTCTCTCCTCTCTGCCCGGGTGTCACCGCGCGCGCTGTCCGACAAAACGTTGACTTCTGCACACATAAAGCCACGTCTTTCTAGCGTTTAACCAAGCAGGACTCCTCATGTGATGTTATTTGCCATTTTTCTTTCCCAGCTAGCTCGCTAGTTCTTTCGTTGTCAGCTAGTTTGCTAGCAGCAAAGAAGTGTGGGTGGAATGGATACATGACTTTTCTCTGTTTTAATGTGTGTGTTCGACATTGCAAAAGTGTGGCGCATTGCTTGTGTCTCGTCTCCCATCTTCTGCACTGTCTGACATTGTCCAAATGTCAAAAACCATGTCCAAAAAAACCCGTCCAAAACCATTACGTTGTGTTCGCGGAAGTGGTACTGCATTTATATGTATGCATTTAGGTATTCCTATCATCAACCACAAGACTGCACAGCTCTGTACTGTATTGCCTTAAACACTGAAAAGTCAGTGTTCAACGTTCAATGTTCAGCTCTAAATAAGTTAGCCTAAAGGTGTGTGTGTGTGTGTGTGTGTGTGTGTGTGTGTGTGTGTGTGTGTGTGTGTGTGTGTGTGTTAAGTAAGTGTGTGTTCTCGCCGAAGCAGCGTAGCAGAAATGTGGGAGGTTTGTAATGCCTCTGAGCTGTGCGGATAGGAATGGGCCACGTAGCAAGAGTCTGAAACTAGGCGTCGTAAAACTGTATGCACACACTGTCTGGGACTATCAGGAAGTTGTCAAACATGTGCACTAGACTAAGATTAGACTGGGTGGTTTAGGCTACAGGTTGTTGTTGCTGTTGTTGTAGTTGTTGTTGTTGTTGTTGTTGTTGTTGTTGTTGAGCCAGAGTGTGCCTAGTGACAGACCTGGGGCCCATTCCACTAAGGTCGATTATCTTCCAAGCCTCGATAAAGTTCTAAGCCTCGATAATGTTAGCTTGCGTTCGGTTCCGTCGCGACCAGGCTAAAACTCTGGCTAAAGTAAGACGACAGTTCCTCTTTTAGGAAATATTAGTTCCCACTTCACACAAGATAGATAGATGGATAGGTTGACTGTGTAATAGATAGATCATTTGATATTTTGAAAGTGTGATCGATCGATAGATAGTTTGATTGTGTGATAGATAACTTGATATTTTGAAAGTGTGAAAGATAGATCGATAGATCAATAAATAAAAGTTAATTGTCTCAACTTGCATTGCTGTCATCACAGCGGTCTGGCTGGCGCAGTGGTTAAGATGTATAGCTATGATTGTATTTAAAAGAATATTTGTATAATAAAAGAAAAAAAAAGAAAAAAAGAAAAAAAAAGACAGCCAGCTAGAGTTCCAAAGGTTGCGTGTTCGAGACTTGATTAAAGTTTTTTTTTTATTTTTATTTTTTTACATTTGACCGAAGCCTTCATGCAAATCGATTTACAACACATATATATATATATATATATATATATATCTGTCTAAGTGAATCATCTATCCATCAGTAATCGTAAGAAAAAATAATCTATGCCAAATCCAGGGTCTAGTTTAAGAACATAATTTACTCAGAAAGGCTTCAAACACCATTGTAATCGTGTCAGTTCTTGTAAATTAGCCTGCACCATCATTTTATAGCCTATATATACTTACTATTACTATATTTTAGATGAGATTTTAGATTAGATTCAGACAACGAAATGCAATAAAAAAGTGTGTCTGAAGAGGGATTCGAACCACCGTCTTAAAAAGACGAATAAATACCACGGCAGCGGTAAATACCACTAGGCCATCGTGACGATATGACAGTTTGTAGCTTACTGCTGATATCACCACAGTAGGAAATATTCATTTATTACAATATGAACATATAACAATAACTAGGGCTAGTATGACCTACGCATTTAATCGGTCAGCAATTTCTAGCCAAACCATTTCCATCGCCTTGTTAATTGCGGCAGTATTACACTATTTTACATTTTATTTGTCGTCTTCATAAAGATCAATCTTCATTTCGACAGTTTGACTCTTCAGGGCTCTTTATGTCTGCGTGCACAAGCCCATATCGAGGATTTGTAAGCCGGTGTTCTGTGAACACTCATCACACAAGCCTGATCCTCGTTCGAGGAATCCCCTGAGGCTTGAATTCCAATCCCGAGTTGCCTGATCGCCTGATTTATTTCAGTCGCCGATATACTGATCCACCTTTAGTGGAACGGCCCCCTGACAGGTTGTCGTTGTTGTTGTCATTGTTGTTGTTGTTGTTGTTGTCGTCGTTGTTGTCGTTGTTGTTGTTGTTGTTGTTGTTGTTGTTGTTGTTGAGCCAGACAGATCGTGACGTTAGAATTATAAGGTTCTATCTCCATTTTTGTCAAAATTGAGTTTTTTTACATAATCTGATCCATTAGGTGTTTATTAATGCCTGTGTGGTGTTATTTTTAAAATGTTGTAATTTTTTTGTTAGTAATTAATAAAATACAAAGGTTCCATCTCACAAAACATAATGGAATGTAAAAACGTTGACGCTCAATATCTCTGAACTCCCCTAAACGGAGATAGAACCTTCTCATTCTAAACGGAGATAGAACCTTCTCATTCTAAGCTCACGAGATATTGTGATGGCAGGTTCTTGCCTAAGTGAAGTCACTGTATGTATCGATGTGTTTCGACTGGTGGAAGCACATGATCAACACATGTGCATGATCGGACTGTCACTGTCGCGAAGTGATCAGAGTCTCCAGGTAACGATTAAAAAGATAAAGGAGTCAGTGAAACATTATAACGACGTGACATCGCATTGGGAGACGACTCACTCCAACGAAAAATGTCCAAAACCATTACGTTGTATTCGCGGAAGTGGTACTGCATTCATATGTATGCATTTAGGTATTTTTCCTATCATCAACCACAAGACTGGACAGCTCTGTACTGTGTTGCCTTGCTTACACTGAAAAGTCAGTGTTCAACGTTCAATGTTCAGCTCTATAATAAGTTACCCTAAAGTTTTTGGTGTAGCCTACAGTCGTTATTTACAGTCTGAAGGTTGTAATAAAGTGGTTGTAACACACAGCCTCCAACAAATAACACTGACTTAGTAGCAAAAACATATTTCCTTGGTTCCATCACTGGCTGGAAACAGGCCAGAATAACCCTTCAGCTGATCGTTCCATATATCAGGAACAACACTTGAGAGTAACCACCAGGGACCGAAGCTAACACCCAGACCTGAAGAAAGAGAGACCCCAAAGTCTCCTACTTCCTCCATTACCACAGATGAAGGAACGTACACACACATATCCTGTATTAACAGCCCCTGCAGCACTTTGCTCAGACTGAAGGTCTCCTTAGTGAAATGACGTTGGCTAAGGTTGAGGAAGGGGGGGGGGGGGGGGCGAGAGGGACTTCTGAATGTGCTTACATATGGTTGGAATGTATCCGCCTAAAGAAAGAAGCACACTAGCTGACAACTAACCTGGCTGCCGGCTATAGGGTTTGTTAGCTCTTTGTAAAGGGGCCCTCGCTCTACTCCTCCTCCTCCTGTATGTGCTGTCTATCTACAGGACCAAATATAGGCTTAGATAAGATATGCTCTGATGCAAGGGGTTACAACTGTCCGTAGGTCAACCGGTGGAGGTAGAAATCAGAGGACGGGGCTCATTGTAATGCATGGAATGGAACGAGGAACGGTATAGAACACGCCGTTCTTCGCTGTGTGTGTGTGTGTGTGTGTGTGTGTGTGTGTGTGTGTGTGTGTGTGTGTGTCTGTGTCTGTGTCTGTGTCTGTCTCTGTGTGTGTGTGTGTGTGTGTGTGTGTGTGTGTGTGTGTGTGTGTGTGTGTGTGTGTGTGTGTGTGAGAGACCAAAAGAGAGCAGAACACACATTTGTCTGGCAAAAAGCCTTCCTCACTGAAGGTGATGCACATCAGAGCTTTGAGTGACCTCCTGTTCACTTCTGTCTAGTCTGTAATAAGAAATAAGAACTTATTTCTCTCTCTCTCTCTCTCTCTCTCTCTCTTTCTCTCTCTCTCCCCCCGTCTGTCCATCTCTGTCAGGTTTAGACCAAGACAGTGAATCCAATTGAATTAACCTGAAGGCCTCTCTCTTCTTTTGTCCCGGTGTGAAATCTCATTATATGAGCGTTGAATAAGAGTTTAGCCTCTGGTTGACTGGAAATATGTTCCCTTCCTCTACCGACTTAATGTGTGTTTGTGTGTGAGAGAGAAGAAGTTGGAGTTTCTATGTGATTTCAAGGTTTAGGTATCCTTGGGGTACATTTGCAGCATGCTGGAATTTGTGTGCAGTCAGTGAAACGAGGGGTGAAATTGAATTTAGCCCTGCAAACTATCACTCACGGTTGCAACACACACACACACACACACACACACACACACACACACACACACACACACACATACATGAAGCTTTAAGCAGAACAATGTTTCCTTTGGAAGAATTGAACATTTCGGTTAAAACTTTGAGTGTGCTGTATATCCCCATGCAACGAACTAGGCAAATTCAGAGCACACGCTCAGCGACGGAAGAAGTCCTGTGAACAGAGAAGTGTTCGATGATATATTGAATTAGGGCCTAGATTAGATTAGATTAGATTAAACTGTATTGTCATTGCAGAGTACAAGTACCAGACAACGAAATGCAGTTTATGATCTAGTTTATGATTTGCAGAAGTGCAAATAATGATATATAACATGATGAAAAAGAGAACATGATAGAGATAGGACAGGTACGGTAGCTAGAGGTATAGTTATGAGCTATGTACAGGTAAGGTAGCTATGTACAGTATGAGGTACAGATGTATACAGGGGCATAGGGGCAACAGGTAGCCTAGAGGTTAGAGAGGCTGACAAGCAATCCGAAGGTCGCTGGTTCGATCCCCGCCTCAGGAGGGAGCCAGTGACTGGTGGGGTGCTGGCATCATATCTAAGGTGCCTATACCACTGCCGCTGTGCCTTTGAGCAAGGCACTTAACCTCTAATTGCTCCAGGGGCGCTGACTATGGCTGACCCTGCGCCTAGAGAAAGAAATAAACATGTTGTTGTGCAATGACAAAGGTTGAATCTAATCTAATCTAATCTAATAAGTAGTGGCTATATCAAAGGAGGTATGTGCAATGTGTACTAACTTCTTGTAAGGCAGCCAGTCTGGCCGTGTCAATCAATCAATCAATCAATCAATCGATCCGTCCAACTTTATTTATGTAGCACAAGTCATACATTGAATGCAACTCCAAGTGCTGAACATAAAAACAATAGTAAATAAAAATACTAAACACAATAAAACAAGAAATAGGAGATACAGAAATACAGTGGGGTGCAAAAATGTGAGCACCCCCAGTTTAAATGTCTGTTACAATTAATCTCCAAGTGATTGAAAGCAAATCTGAACACTAAATGCTACAAAGTTAAACATGACACCTTTCTGCACATTTTAAAGCAAGGTTACTTTTTATTTACATTTTTCAGAGTTTTTAAATGATAAAAAAGGAAAGGGCCCTGTGCAAAAGTTTGGGATTATTCTTTGTTCTCTTTTGAGAAGATGATTACTAAGGCCCAGACCAAGGTGATTTACTCGTTGGGGCTTCAATGAGTCAGGTGAATATAATTCCAGGGTTGAACTGTATATTCTGAAGTAACTCCATGCCTTCTAAAGTATCCGACTGCGGGCTGGCTGTTGTGTCTGGTGGTAAAAACCATGGGTTCCTCCTTTCCTCTAAACAGTTGTCCATGGATGTCAGAATCAAGGTAGTTCACTTCCACCATCAAGGAGAAGGCTACAAAAAACTCTCGCAACGTTTTAAACTACCCATTTCCACTGTCAGAAACATCATCAACACACACATCCGTGTGTGTGTGTGTGTGTGTGTGTGTGTGTGTGTGCGCGCGCTGACTGCACACAGAGCCATCCCTGCAACCACCACCACCACCGCCAGCAGCAGCGGCAGCACCACCTGTGGCAGTACGTTTCCAGACTCAGGAATGAGGGTTTTGTTTAAAGTGTGTTAAGCCTCTGGAAGATTAAGAGATTGGAGCGAAAAAGTCAGACACCAAAGAGAGCCCGAGTCACTTGTTAA
>NC_137693.1:10400371-10402871 GCF_963989245.1 Nansenia antarctica | reverse complement strand
TGTAGGCCTAAATCACGGGGAAATCAACCGTGATCTCAGTGATTTTTGGACCATGGCATGATTGTCGGTGCCAGACGGAGCTGGTTTGAGTATTTCTAAAAACTGCTGTGGTCTCCTGGGATGTTCACAGACAACCCTATCTCTGGACTCAGACAACCCTGTCCCTGGGGTTTACACAGACAACCCTGTCTCTCTCTGGGGTTTACACAGACAACCCTGTCTCTCTCTGTGGTTTACACAGACAACCCTCTCTCTCTGTGGTTTACACAGACAACCCTGTCTCTCTCTGGAGTTTACACAGACAACCCTCTCTCTGGAGTTTACACAGACAACCCTGTCTCTGGACTCAGACAACCCTGTCTCTCTCTGTGGTTTACTCTGACAACCCTGTCTCTCTCTGGTGTTTACACAGACAACCCTCTCTCTCTGGAGTTTACCCAGACAACCCTCTCTCTCTCTGGTGTTTACACAGACAACCCTCTCTCTCTCTCTGGTGTTTACACAGACAACCCTCTCTCTCTCTGTGGTTTACACAGACAACCCTGTCTCAGACAGACAGACAGACAGGATAGGACAGGACAGGACAGGACAGACAGACAGACAGACAGGCAGGCAGACAATCCTGTCTCTCTCTGGGGTTTACCCAGACAACCCTGTCTCTGGGGTTTACTCTGAACGGTACAATCAAGAACGGACCTTGAGGCGGGCCGGGCTACAACAGCACAAGGCCACGTCGGGTTCCACTTCTGTCAGCCAATTAGGGTCTGTCAGCCAGCCAGCCTGATACAGTGCTGCTCGCCGGTGAGCGTAGGCGTCTTCGGTGCAATCGCGAGCTCGCTGTTAAAGCCGACGACAGCTGAAGTATCTGTTAAAGTTCTCCTCAGAGTGATTCAATCAATCCGTCGATCCCTCTTAATCCCTGTCCAGATTATCCCTGTCCAGAGTAATATGGCTAGGCCCTCACGGGGGAGGGGGGGGGGGGGGGGTCATCCACAACCGGCTTCCCCCTTCCCAGCGTTCCAGTCACGACTTTTCACTGTCCTAGCGCCCCACTGGTGGAACGGGCTTCCCACTGCTGTCAGGACTGCAGGGTCACTACCTGTCATCCGCCGTAGACTGAAGACTTTCGTCTCTTCAGGCTACACCTTAACTGTCCCTCCTAAAGACCTCTTCAACGCCACTACCCCCCCTGTACAGTTTCACACAGTACATAAATAAAAAAATAAAAAGATAATTCTTCCTTCTTTTTGCGTTGTAACTGCCAATGGCCCCTGGCTTTTGGCACGGATTTGTTTCTCTTACGATGACTGATGGATAGATGATTCACTTACTTAGACAAAATGTATTTCTTGTAAGGCGCTTTGGATAAAAGCGTCTGCTAAACGCCCCGAAATGTAAATGTGAATGTAAGCTTGTGGTGCCAGACTGCAACGTGGACATTCAAAAGCGTAACGATTCATGACAGTGTGAGTGAGTGAGTGTGTGTGTGTGAGTGTGTGTGTGTGTGTGTGTGTGTGTGTGTGTGTGTGTGTGTGTGTGTGTGTGTCGGAGAGAGACAGAAGCAGGTAGGGAGCTGAGTGGTTCCCAGCAGTAGTGTATAAAAGCTTCCCCGCCCCATCGATCGTCCCCCTGTAACCAGGCTGTGCATTGATTACTGCTGGAGGAGGTGGGAGAGAGACCTGCCAGAGGCTCTGACACGCCAGGTGTGTGTGTGTGTGTGTGTGTGTGTGTTCCTATGTGTAGTGTGTGTGTGTGTGAGTGTGTGTGTGTGTGTGTGTGTGTGCCTGTGTGTGTGTGTGTGTGTTCCTATGTGTAGTGTGTGCCTGCCTGTGTGTGTGCCTCTGTGTGGTGTGTCTGTGTGTGTGTGTGTGTGTGCGTGTGTGTGTGTGTGTGTGAGTGTGTGTGTGTGTGTGTGTAGGGGGTATGTCAGGGGGATTAAGGGCCTAGGGAGACTCTGATTCCCTGACTGTGATGTCAGCCACATCTGTCCCTGCAGGAGCCACCAGACACACACACACACACACACACACACACACATACACACACACACACACATACACACACACACACACACACACACACACACACACACACACTCCTGCCGTGTCAGAGCCTCTGTCAGCCACCTCTGTCCCTGGAGGAGCCACCAGGCTAGCTACTATACTGCTAACTGTCTGTAGAGAGGAGAGGACACCTGTGTGTGTGTGTGTGTGTGTGTGTGTGTGTGTGTGTGTGTGTGTGTCTGTGTCTGTGTCTGTGTGTCTGTGTCTGTGTCTGTGTGTCTGTGTGTGTGTGTGTGTCTGTGTCTGTGTCACACAGACGTGTCTCAACTACCGTGTTCAACCTGTGCAATAATGAATATGACTATTTTTCAAATGTTGCAGCCAATACACCAGATGTTGTTGTTGTCGATGAGGACAGTAGAGAGGTCATCATTTTGGAAGTGGGTTGCGCGTTTGACTACAGCCTAGAAGAGGCCTTTCTTACCAAAGTTGTGAAG
>NC_137693.1:10383791-10391291 GCF_963989245.1 Nansenia antarctica | reverse complement strand
GGCACACACACACACACACACACAGCGGGCACACACATACACCGCAGTGATACTCTGATCCCCATACAGCTGTCTGTGTTAAACCTCTTTCTCTGTCACTCTCTCTTTCTCTCCCTCCCCCTCCCCCCCCCCCAGGTGTGGATGTGTGGGGGCCGTATGGAGGACGTCCCCTGCTCCAGGGTGGGACACATCTACAGGAAGTACGTCCCCTACAAGGTCCCAGGAGGAGTCAGCCTGGCCAGGGTGAGTTGGGGGTGGGGGGGGGGGGGGGGAAGGGTTAGGGTCCCAGGAAGGTGGGGGGGGATGGTCATGTCAACCTTGGGTCAGGAGGGTGGGGTGGTGCAACGAGCTTCCCTCTGCTGTCAGTGACTGCAGAGTCACTCCCTATCCTCTGTCAGTGACTGCAGAGTCACTCCCTATCTTCTGTCAGTGACTGCAGAGTCACTCCCTATCCTCTGTCAGTGACTGCAGAGTCACTCCCTATCCTCTGGCAGTGACTGCAGAGTCACTCCCTATCCTCTGTCAGTGACTGCAGAGTCACTCCCTATCCTCTGTCAGTGACTGCAGAGTCACTCCCTATCTTCTGTCAGTGACTGCAGAGTCACTCCCTATCCTCTGTCAGTGACTGCAGAGTCACTCCCTATCTTCTGTCAGTGACTGCAGAGTCACTCCCTATCCTCTGTCAGTGACTGCAGAGTCACTCCCTATCTGCTGTCAGTGACTGCAGAGACACTCCCTATCTGCTGTCAGTGACTGCAGAGACACTCCCTATCTGCTGTCAGTGACTGCAGAGTCACTCCCTATCCTCTGTCAGTGACTGCAGAGTCACTCCCTATCTTCTGTCAGTGACTGCAGAGTCACTCCCTATCTGCTGTCAGTGACTGCAGAGTCACTCCCTATCCTCTGTCAGTGACTGCAGAGTCACTCCCTATCCTCTGTCAGTGACTGCAGAGTCACTCCCTATCTTCTGTCAGTGACTGCAGAGTCACTCCCTATCTTCTGTCAGTGACTGCAGTCACTCCCTATCTTCTGCCCTAGATTGAAGACCTCCATCTCTTCAGGCTCCACCTGAACTGTCCCTCCTGAAACCTCCCCATCCCCCTGTTCAGTTTCTCTACTGTATATTAACAACAACAACAACAAAAAGTCTTCTTCTAGCATTATGACTGCCAATGGCCCCTGGCCTGAGCAGAGATGACTTTTCTTGCGATGGCTGAATGACTGAATGACTGATGGATAGATAATAATAATAATAATAATAATAATAATAACTTTAATTTGTATAGCGCTTTTCCTGCAAATGTTGCAGCTCAAAGTGCTCCAATCATTATATAATCATAATTAAATGATGTAATTTAAAGGCAATATTAAAAAGATGGGCTTTTAGTCTAATAATTTTAGATGACTCACTTACTCAGACACTTGTTGTAAGTCGTTTTGGATAAAGGCATCTGCTGAATGTCTAAAAGTTAAATGTAATGTACTGAGTGCACACACACACACACACACACACACACACACACACACACTCACACACACACACACACACACACACACACTCACACACACACACACGTCAGGGAGGAGAGGCTCTGTGTGAGCCGTGCCTCAGCCAGGGAAAAACGTTACGTACAGGAAGTAGACTCCTCTGTGACAGGAAGTAGACTCCTCTGTGACAGGAAGTAGACAGATGTAGACTTCTCTGACGTGACAGGCGGTGGAGGAACATTATCTGCATCTCTCTCTCCTGCTGAGTTAGGCTGCCGTAGTTTATTTCAGTGCGATTCTCACACACACACACACACACACCCACACCCACACCCATACACAAACACATTGATACTCACACACAAACACATACATACGCACGTACGGATACAGACACACACACACACACACACACACACACACACACACACACACGCACACTCCCATCACACCTATCAGGGGTGTTGTGTCTGAATCGATAGGTACTTGCTGCAGCAGGCTGAGAGGATTCCAGATGAATGTTGAGTGTTTTTTCAACTGTCGCCGTCTGAAGAGACAGAAACACTCTTTTCTCTTTCTGGTGATTTACTGATTTAACCTACACTCTCTCTCTCTCTCACACACACCACTCACACACATACACCCACACGCACACACACACACCCTCGCCTCGCGCTGTGCTTTAACAGCTTGAGCACACTTCAGAAACGGAGGCAGAATAATAACGCGTCATGCTCCGTCTCCTCCAGAGGGGGCGCCACCCTCGTCCTCCCTGACCAGATGCACCGCCACACGACCCCCTGCTGCAGACCTCCCCCACAGACACACACCAGATAACACACATTTGATTACCCCTGTACCCGGGTTAGCATTCAGACAGGTGTTAGCATTCAGACAGGTGTTAGCATTCAGACACGTGTTAGCATTCACACAGGTGTTAGCATTCAGACAAGTGTTAGCATTCAGACACGTGTTAGCATTCACACAGGTGTTAGCATTCAGACAAGTGTTAGCATTCAGACACGTGTTAGCATTCACACAGGTGTTAGCATTCAGACACGTGTTAGCATTCAGACAAGTGTTAGCATTCAGACAAGTGTTAGCATTCACACAGGTGTTAGCATTCAGACAGGTGTTAGCATTCAGTCACGTGTGTTAGCATTCAGACACCTGTTAGCATTCAGACACGTGTGTTAGCATTCAGACACCTGTTAGCATTCAGACACGGGTTAGCATTCGGACACGTGTTAGCATTCGGACACGTGTTAGCATTCTGACATGGGCAGGGCTCTCAAGTCTCACGCATTGGGCGTGAGACACACGCATTTCAACCCGTTCACATGCTCACACGCCACACCCAGTGGCGGCTCCTGCCAAATCTCTCAGGGGGGGCAATTGTTGCGTTGATGGTTAAGGTGACACGTTCAAGGGTAAATTCACCTAAATCAGCGGGCTTAAATAAATTGACTCTCACAGCCATTGGTATTCAGTTATCACATATTTTATTTTAGGTGCAGCAAATCCAGGATAAAGGGCAGTGGCACAGGGGCTGATAATGTGCAATGGATGGATAAAACTATTTACATACTACAAAATACAAAATATGGACGGCATACATACTGCTCACTTGTATTGAAATTTAGCTCGTCTCTCTTTCAAAGCAGCAAAACAATCAATGACCCTCTCATTAAAATCAGGCATCTTCCTGACTAGTTCCCTCTCCATTGAAAGCATGGCCAGTGCATTCAGGCGCTCCTGGCCCATTGTGTTTCGCAGGAAGTTCTTGATTCTCTTAAGGGTCGAGAAACACCTCTCAGCTTCAGCTGTTGTCATGGGAGTAGTAATTAGGATGTTCAACAGAGCTACAGTCTCAGAGAAAGTCTCCTGGAGGTTGTAACTGTGTAGAACCTGGTACAGTGCCAGTGCACCAGAGCAGCCCTTGAACTCAGCACTCTCATAGACAAGGGACAGCTCAGTCTTGAGCTTCACCTGGTTCAGCATGGGGTATGCCTTGACAGTGGTGTTCAGAGCCTCAACAGGGAATGCATGGCAGTGCTGTTGGAACATCTCTCCTTGGAGCAGCGTGGCACTCACAAGGTGGTTGGTGAAAGAAAACCTTTCTTTGGAGTGGGCCAGGATTGTGTCGCAGATCTGTCAAAAGTATGGGGTGTGAAAGAAAATGTGGAAATAAGCACTTTGGAAGTACAACACTGAATAAAGACTGCTACCATCCCATCCCTGAATGTAACTCTGATTGGTGGTGATTTTCCAACACTGTGTTTCAAAACTTGGACCTACCTCTTTAGACAGCCTCTGCTTCTCTTCTTCTCCCAAGACCCTCCTTGATGTTCTGGTTCCTGTAGCTTCTTGCTGCTGCTCTTGAGATGAGCTTTGGTCCCTGAAGGCAGACAGACCAACAGTGTTAAGATTTCAAATAAGAAAATGTAGCTGAACAATCTGCTGTCTTGTAGTTGTAATTGTATCTACAGTAATTTCTGAAATGTAGTCTAACGATGATTTAAGGTCTCCAGGAGAGAGGGATCTGTTTTAAGTATAACAGTTGACTTTAGCTTTAACAGGCTGTGCACATGAGTCACTCCCGACCACTTAGATATCTTGGAGCTATTTAGGTAGATATGCTTATTCTTGAATATAAATATGTAGGTCTATCTATTCACAAATTAAACCTCAGACATTTTTAGACATGTTCTATATATTAGCCTAATACATATATCAAAAAAAAATGCTTAGTTGTAATTCGCTGACAAAATGTATTGTTTGATACATGTAATATACTACATTACATTAAGTAACTACATATTAATATAATGTAACATAATACATTAAATGCAAAGTTTTGTTGCAAAAAAGAAGCTTCGCATAGCAACCTACCAAATGAATAGTGGAATATCCTACTCCAATTACTCGGGCAAGCCCTAATTTTAATTCAACTCATTGTTATATAAGCCTACTAGTTTTACCGGCGCCTTTCCCATTCATCATAGCATGCATACATTTGATTATTACAAAGTTCTATATTACGGAGAAGGTACAAACTATATTTTTTGATCTTACCTTATGGCCTGCATGCTGCTTGTGGACGGCATGTTTTATGAAGACTGCGTCAATGTCAACCCCTCGTAAATCCTCGGTTATACGATTTTCCAATTTTCCCTGCCTTTGTATAAACTTGCTTTATAATAAAATTTGGTCTGGGTGGTCCTAATTCCTTTACTGTTAATTTCTCCTGGTTGCTACGACGGCTGAACGGTGGAGTTGTTCAGAACATTACTAGCCGCCATTGCCATGGTGAACGAACGTGATCTGAAATGAAGGTTAATTGGCTAGCTCGTCTAAAGCTACGCCGGACATGACGTAAGCACGTACGATTCTTTGTGCATGTCCCAAAACCCCATAGACAAATGACCGAATGGCCTGAAGTTACCAAAATAGATTTTACATGCAAGTCTACGAGAACAGCCTAGTGCAACTTCGAGTAGACTGAAAGTTGCCCTGAAAGGGGCGGGACTTGAAGCTGATTGGAACATACTCCACAGAACACTAGCTGATTGGACTATGATATACTCCACAGAACACTAGCTGATTGGACTATGATATTCAGAAGCAACACTGTCTAGAAGTCATAGAAAAAAAATCTCTCTCTTCTCCCTTTGGTGGGGCATTGTCCAATTGCCCCTAATGAACCAGCCTCCCCTGGCCACACCTTGTCTCACGCCCAATGCGTGAGACTTGAGAGCCCTGCACGGGTTAGCATTCAGACACGGGTTAGCATTCGGACTCCATGACATTTGGACTGCAGCCGAACCCCGAAGGTTCATTACGCATGCTGATCCTGTCCCAGACCACTGCTGCCGGGCCCGCCCAGGAACGGGCCTCGGCTGAGGCTGGTGGTGGTGTGAATGTGTAATTTAAGACCTATGGGCTTGAGTGTGGGGGGGGGGGGAGGGAGGGACTGGGGGGGTTTAAAATGACTTGTTTTTTTAACGACTCTGACAACAGGGGTCACGTCTTGATGCGTTCCTCTCTGGGAGAGAGGTGCATTAGAGGTGCGATCTGGAAGTCAGACAACAACAGTAAACAGGCTCCTGAGGGAGGGATGGATGGAGGGAGGGAGGGAGGGAGGGAGAGGGAGACATGGAGCACCTCGCCTCTCAGCCTCATAGACACGGAGCTGTGGAAGGACAGGCCGTCCTACAGATCACAAGGACAGTTTTAACCATGTGTCGAATACACAACACAGTGTTTACAATGGAGTAAAACAAGCTTATATTTTGTCTTTGTGTGTGTGTGTGTGTATGATTGTGTCTGTGTGTGTATGTGTGTGTGTGTGTGTGTGTGAGTGTGTCGCAGCCCTCCCCTAGTGTGTGTGTGTGTGTGTGTGTGTGTGTGTGTGTATATGATTGTGTCTGTGTGTGTATGTGTGTGTGTGTGTGTGTGTATGTCTGTGTCTGTGTCTGTGTGTGTGTGTGTGTGTATGATTGTGTGTGTGTGTGTGTTTCCCTTATTAGTCAGTTCAACTTGAGCTCATAAGTCATATCCTGAATTAAAGGTCAGTTGGCCAATGACAGATTGCACCTTTAACCGGGAACAGGAACCTTTTCCTCAGCCTGTGTATAACACATGCAATCAGCCCAGACCTCCCTGGCAGGTGACCACCTGTTTGATGTGTCTGATCTTCATACCCAGAGACAATGGAAGTAGTTAGTTATTAGTGATTGTGTGAGGTGAATCTATTACCTAGAATAGAAAGGGTCTACGCTGCAGAGTTGTGTGTGCGCGTGTGCGCGCGTGTGTGTGTGTGTGTGTGTGTGTGTGTGTGCGTGAGTGCGCATGCGTGTATGTGTGAGTGTGTGAGCGTGCGCCCGTGTGTGTGTGTGTGTGTGTGTGTGTGTGCGCCCGTGTGTGTGTGTGTGTGTTCAGTCATATCCTGGCCCTCCTCTGTTCTGTTTGAAGTGTTTTTAGAGAACAGGGTGAATGAAGGAGTCACAGAGGAGACTTTTTAATTGCTGGCCTGAGGCACTGCTGTTCCCTCCTCCACACCGTCCTCCCCCCCACCCCCACCCCCCCAAGGCTCCGCTGTTCCCTCCACCACCCCCAGCCCCCCCGAGGCTCTGCTGTTCCCTCCTCCACACCGTCACCCCCCAGCCCCCCCAACCCACCCCCCCCCCCAAAAAAAAGAAACTGTCCTCCAGCTGCCTCCACCTCCTCCACAGGCTCTGCCCCCACACCCCCATCCCCATTGGCTGAGGACCAGGTGTGTTGATTACCCAGCCCCCCCCCCCTCCCCCCCTTCAGTGCCAGTCGTCTCCGTGGTAGCAGATGGTACCAGTGAACTCCAATTCACCTGGAGGGTCCGTCAGCAGCGGGCGCTGGCTCCGAGCTCCGAGCGGAGCTGTGGGTTGCTGCTGCTGCTGCGCTTCAGGGACCACCTGTGTTTCCCTTAGCAGCAGGAGGGAGGAGGAGGAGGAGCGAGGGAGGGGGAGGGAGGAGGAGGGGGAGAGTCAAGTTAAGTAACCTACATACAGTACGTACAGCAGAACAGTCAAACGTACTGTACTCTCTCCCACGCCTAGCGCAGGCAGACTCCGGGGGTTTGGGTTTGGGAGCGGCTCGGAGCTCGCTACGGTCCGGGAGGACCAGCTGTGGCCTGTCGAACTCCCAGAGCCGGTCTCTTATTTACCTCAGACGACAGGGGTTGGAGCAGCTCTGTGCTATGGGACTTAGGGAGGCCAGAGTCTCTATTTACCTCAGACTACAGGGGTTGGAGCCGCTCTGTGCTGTGGGACTTAGGGAGGCCAGAGTCTCTATTTACCTCAGACTACAGGGGTTGGAGCCGCTCTGTGCTGTGGGACTTAGGGAGGCCAGAGTCCCTATTTACCTCTACCAGACTACAGGGGTTGGAGCAGCTCTGTGCTGTGGGGACTAGGGAGGGCTTGTCTCTGCTGTATGGACCTCAGACTCCAGGGTTTAGAGCAGCTCTGTGCTGTGGGA
>NC_137693.1:10323791-10378791 GCF_963989245.1 Nansenia antarctica | reverse complement strand
TGCGTGTGTGTGTGTGTGTGTGTGTGTGTTGTAGCTGCGTAACGTGGGCAGTGGTATGTGTATGGAGAGTAAACACTTTGCGTCCGGGTCGCCGATCCGCCTGGAGACGTGTCTGAAGGGGCGGGGCGAGGCGGGGTGGAGCCACGGACAGGTGAGGAGCCTCTACACACACCTGCAACACACCTGTCTGTCTACACACACCTGTCTGTCTGTACACACCTGTCTGTCTACACACACCTGTCTGTCTACACACACCTGTCTGTCTGTACACACCTGTCTGTCTGTACACACCTGTCTGTCTACACACACCTGTCTGTCTACACACACCTGTCTGTCTACACACACCTGTCTGTCTACACACACCTGTCTGTCTACACACCTGTCTGTCTACACACACCTGTCTGTCTGTACGCACCTGTCTGTCTACACACACCTGTCTGTCTACACACACCTGTCTGTCTACACACACCTGTCTGTCTATACACACCTGTCTGTCTACACACCTGTCTGTCTATACACACCTGTCTGTCTACACACCTGTCTGTCTACACACACCTGTCTGTCTACACACACCTGTCTGTCTGTACACACCTGTCTGTCTGTACACACCTGTCTGTCTGTACACACCTGTCTGTCTGTACACACCTGTCTGTCTGTACGCACCTGTCTGTCTACACACACCTGTCTGTCTATACACACCTGTCTGTCTACACACACCTGTCTGTCTACACACACCTGTCTGTCTACACACACCTGTCTGTCTACACACACCTGTCTGTCTACACACACCTGTCTGTCTACACACCTGTCTGTCTACACACCTGTCTGTCTACACACACCTGTCTGTCTACACACCTGTCTGTCTACACACACCTGTCTGTCTGTACACACCTGTCTGTCTACACACACCTGTCTGTCTACACACACCTGTCTGTCTACACACCTGTCTGTCTACACACACCTGTCTGTCTACACACACCTGTCTGTCTGTACACACCTGTCTGTCTACACACACCTGTCTGTCTGTACACACCTGTCTGTCTACACACACCTGTCTGTCTACACACACCTGTCTGTCTGTACACACCTGTCTGTCTACACACACCTGTCTGTCTACACACACCTGTCTGTCTATACACACCTGTCTGTCTACACACCTGTCTGTCTACACACACCTGTCTGTCTGTACACACCTGTCTGTCTACACACACCTGTCTGTCTACACACACCTGTCTGTCTACACACCTGTCTGTCTGTACACACCTGTCTGTCTACACACACCTGTCTGTCTACACACCTGTCTGTCTACACACCTGTCTGTCTGTACACACCTGTCTGTCTACACACACCTGTCTGTCTACACACACCTGTCTGTCTGTACACACCTGTCTATCTACACACACCTGTCTGTCTACACACCTGTCTGTCTGTCTACACACACCTGTCTGTCTACACACACCTGTCTGTCTACACACACCTGTCTGTCTGTACACACCTGTCTGTCTACACACACCTGTCTGTCTACACACACCTGTCTGTCTGTACACACCTGTCTGTCTACACACACCTGTCTGTCTACACACCTGTCTGTCTGTACACACCTGTCTGTCTGTACACACCTGTCTGTCTACACACACCTGTCTGTCTACACACCTGTCTGTCTACACACACCTGTCTGTCTGTACACACCTGTCTGTCTACACACACCTGTCTGTCTGTACACACCTGTCTGTCTACACACACCTGTCTGTCTACACACACCTGTCTGTCTACACACACCTGTCTGTCTACACACCTGTCTGTCTGTACACACCTGTCTGTCTGTAACACACCTGTCTGTCTACACACACCTGTCTGTCTACACACACCTGTCTGTCTATACACACCTGTCTGTCTACACACACCTGTCTGTCTACACACACCTGTCTGTCTACACACACCTGTCTGTCTACACACACCTGTCTGTCTGCACACACCTGTCTGTCTACACACCTGTCTGTCTACACACACACCTGTTTGTCTGTACACACCTGTCTGTCTGTACACACCTGTCTGTCTACACACACCTGTCTGTCTACACACAGCTGCTACATATCTGCCATCATTAACAATAGTTTCCCTTACTTTGTGTTTTGAAAAACTATGAGCACTCACTCTCTCGCTCTCTCCCACACACACACACACACACACACACACACATACACGACTTCATTATCTTAGCTGTTCTAATGGAGTCGATTTGTTCCAGTTGTCATATAAAAATGTTTTACGGGGCTCGAGACCGAGCGCTGACGGACGGCGGCCGTCTTTCCCTTTGTCTCCGGACGGTCGGCCACTCCGGCTCCGCTCCGGCGTTTTAATTACGCTGGTTTAAAGAGCTTGTTGTGGCTTCATATTTGTCATGGTCACAATTTGTATTCCGGGAGCCGGGAAACATCGGGGCATCACTCGCAAATCAAAGCGTCCCAGCTGGCTGTGGTCCAAAGTCAGGGACCTCCGGATGTGACGGGGAGGAGGAGGTCGTGTCTGAGCAACTCTTCCCCCAGGAAGGGAGCATCATTTTGGGGATGGGGGGGGGGGGGAGTCACTCGTGTCGACGCTGGGAGCAGCTTGGGGGTTCAGTGTCTTGCCCAAGGTCACTCAAACCGCCATCCTGCCAACCTTGCGATCATTAAGACGGCGACTCTACCTCCTGCGCCACAGCCGCCCCCCGAACACACAACCGTCATCGTTCAAACAGGCGGTTCGTACGCACCGTATCTAAGCTCGAGGCGACTTGCCCTGTGTCTAAAAAACGAAAACATGGGACGTCTTCTCACCAGACAAGAGCTCTGGCGTGAACGACAAATGAACGAGGAAGCAGAACAGCGGCAGGATCACGGAGGCTTTACGACTCCAAGCAGGTAGACTGGTAGGAGGGGTGGACAGGTGGATGTCCTGTGTATGGGTGGTGTTCTCACAGGTGTGTTTCTGTGTACAGGCGGTGTTCTCACAGGTGTGTTTCTGTCCCCCTCTGCAGGTGTTCACGTTCGGCTGGAGGGAGGACGTGCGGGTGGGGGACCCCATGCACACTAAGAAGGTGTGCTTCGACGCCATATCCCATAATAGTCCCGTCACCCTGTACGACTGTCACGGGATGAAGGGGAACCAGCTGTGGCGATACAAGAAGGTACGGGTCCTAACAACACACACACACACACACACTCACACTCACACACGCACGCTATGTGACTCTCACAAAGACACACACACACACTCCCTATGTGACTCACACACACAAGCACACACACACACACACACACGCTATGTGACTCTCACAAAGACTCACACACACATTATCTCTCTCACACACACACACATAGAGTGTGTGACTCACACACACACACACACACGGACACACTGTGTATCTCTGTCTCACACACTCACACACACTCCCTATGTGACTCACACACACAATTACACACACACACACACTCACACACATTCTCACATAGTGTATGTGACTCTCACACACGTACACACACACACACACACACACTGTGTATCTCACTGTGTATCTCACTCACACACTCACACACACACACACACACACTAACTGACATAGATCTACGAGGTCACGTGGCTTCGTTTGCTAAATTTAATATAAAGAAATATGCGTGGTCGGTCTGTTTATAGAGACATAATTCACTGTAGACGTTCTGGGAAACTCCGTGCCGTTATTTGCAAGGCACACACACACACGTTTCTGCTCCACGTCCCCCAGCAGGGCATTGTGGGTACGTACTTATCAAGGTTCACATCCATCTCTCTGCTCGGCTCCTGATGGAAACGCGTCTCGGGGAGACTGCTGCCCCGCCGCCCCGGGCTGCTGCTGGTGATAATGTTGTTGATGTTGTTGATGTTGTTGTCTCCTAGTTAGAAGCCCTGGCTGCCACGCAGGATTACACCAGCTGCTTTCAGTCGGAAAAAACGACATCCCAAGACATAACGCATATTTATATTCTCTCTCTCTCTCTCTCTCTCTCCCACCCTCTCTCCCACCCTCCCTCCCTCCCTCTCTCCCACCCTCCATCTCTCTCTCCCTCTCTCCCACCCTCCCACCCTCCCTGCCCCCCCCTCTCCCATCCTCCCACCCCCTCTCTCCCACCCTCCCTCCCTGCCTCCCCCCTCTCCCTCCCTCCCACCCTCTCTCCCTCCCTCCCTCTCTCCCACCCTCCATCTCTCTCTCCCACCCTCCCTCCCACCCTCCCTGCCCCCCCCCTCTCCCATCCTCCCACCCTCCCTCCTTTCCACCCCCTCTCTCCCACCCTCCCTCCCTGCCTCCCCCCTCTCCCTGCCTCCCCCCTCTCCCATCCTCCCACCCTCCCTCCTTCCCACCCCCTCTCTCCCTCCCCCCCTCTTTCCCTCCCTCTCTCTCCCTCCCCCCCTCTCTCTCTCCCTCCCTCCCACCCTCCCACCCTCTCTCTCCCTCCCTCCCACCCCCCTCTCTCTCCCCCACCCCCCCACCCCCCCCTCTCTCTCCCTCCCCCCCAGGACAAGACGGTGTATCACCCCATCAGTAACAGCTGTATAGACGGTAACCCGGTGGAGAGGAGGGTGTTCATGAACACGTGTGACCCCAGCTCCCCCACCCAGCAGTGGGTGTTTGAGAAGACCAACAACACCATCCTGGAGGAGTTCAACCGCAGTAACAACTGAGAACCACCGGGGGGGGTGGGAGAGGCACTGCTGAGCGCCGCCTGAGGTTGACTTTACCCAGGGGACTGCTGTCTGAAGTGTTTCACTTAAGAGAGAACTGGACTGGTGGTGGTGTTACTCCTAATGGGTATAATCATAGGTTATTATGGGGGAGAGGAGGTGATGGGGGGGAGGGGGGAGGTGGGGGGGCGGGGTTAGTATGGGCAAGCCAGTCTAGACCTATCAGTGAATAAGAGACGGAGGAGGGACTCTGTAGTTGATTGACAGGTCAATTGACAGGTCTCTAGGGAGAGAGGTGATTGGACGGTTCACTCTGATAGGCAGTCTGGCTTTGGTCTCCCCTCCCTGTCCATGTGTGTGTCACCCCCCTCGTCAATGTGTGCCCGGACCGCCTCCCCCCTGCCCCCAACCCCCCCCCCCCCCCCCCCCAATCACCCCCCCACAGCCTCCCCTGTCCCCACCTCACACCCCCATCCCCATCCCCTGTCCCCACCTCACACCACTCCCTCCCAGTGTCACCATCCCGCCCCCACAGCCTCCCCACCCCAGCCCCAACCCCCACCTCACCCACACCCCCCCCCCCCCCCAGACTAAAGCCAGACTGACAACTCGCACACAGACTGAGTGCAGAGACACTGTGTCAGTTCTCTCTTCTTTCTCTCCTTCTTGGTGTGTTTCGCCTTGCTAAGCAGTTTCTCATGGTGTGTACTTCTCTCTGCTGGATCCGTGCCACATCCGTCCAGACACAGAGCATCACAGTTGGCAGGAGAGCTGGAGGAGAGAGGAAAGACCCCCCCTTCCCCCCCATCCCCCCCCCACAATCCTCATCTCCTCCCAAGTTATTTTTTGATCTGTATGAATAATCCTCTCCTCTCTCTGTGTCAACATGTTCTATGGATGGGCTTTGATGCGCGCACACACAAACTAAATGCATAAATACACACACACACACACAGACTCAGACACACACACACACACACAGACTCAGACACACACACACACACACACAGACTCAGACACACACACACACACACACACAGACTCAGACACACACACACAGACTCAGACACACACACACAGACAGACTCAGACACACACACACACACACACACACACACAGACTCAGACACACACACACAAACACAGACTCAGACACACACACACACACACACACACACAGACTCAGACACACACACACAGTCTGTGGACCAACCTACACATACCCTCTCATTCTATTTCTCTCTCTCTCACACACACACACACACACACACACACACACTCACACACACACACAGGACTGTGTGTGCAGTAAGACAGGCTGAGGTCTACACACTAGCGTCAGAGAAGGGGGCTTATAGAATCAGCCGTAGAGACTCTAGACTGGTTTGCCTGGAGAGGGTGGGTGGAGGGGAGGGGGGAGGGGATGTTTAGGTGGTTTAAATGCATTAAGCACTTGTAATGATAAACTTGAATGAAATCTGAGTGCCTTGCTGGATGAGAGAGGCGTATGGCCTGGCTTGGCATGACTCTGCCTGGTATGGTATGGCCTGGCTTAACATGGCTTGTCCTGGCCTGGCCTGGTATGGTCTTGTCCTGGTCTGGTCTGGTATGGTCTTGTTCTGGCCTGGCTTGGCCTGGTCCTGGTTTGACCTGACTTGTCCTGGTCTGGCCTGGTGTTCTGTGAGGTGGAGCCAGGCGTCCATGGCCACCCTGGCGTTCTCTCTCTGACCCGTGGGCGGGGTTTCTAAAAACACTTCAGGTGTTTGTTTGGGTGGAGAATCGAGCTGAAGAGACAAGCTGACAACAATGTGTCCTTCTGCCCTGCAAAGGTCTCCGCTGCCCTGCAAAGACCCTCTTCATGTTCATGCTACCTATAGGTTGTTTTCGTTGTTATTGTTGTTGTTATTGTTGTTGTTGTTGTCGTTGTGAGATCTAATACTTTTATTGCAAGAAATGAGCTCCGGAGGACATTTAATCACTGACTGATATTGACTTCCTGTTCTTTGGCGTGTGTCTATTGTTTTGGATGTCAGGTTCGTTCTGATCTTAGTCTGTTATGTTTTCTATAAAGGATCGTTTAGCCCCTTAGCCTAATCCCATAATTCCCTATGGTAAACCGACAAAAAAAATCATATTAGCATAACGACTATTTTGATGAGGCTATGCACAGCTTTTCCTGTTAAGGGTTTTATGCATTTGGGGATATTCAAAAGGGGGTCACTCTTCCATTGGTTTAGAGTGACACTGTTTAATCTTAGCATCCCCAGGCTGGTTAGAATTGACGGAAAACCAAAGCTTTGTAAAATGATGATGATGATGATGACGATGAAATTGTGTAACATTTGTGTCATTTACTTTTTATATGTATGTCTTCTGTGATTTATCCTTTTTTTGTGTGTGTTTATCAATGTTCATAATTATTGCAAGTTTCCCCATAGCAACAATCAAATTGACTACGTTAACTTTGTGATTGACCCAACATGTACAGTATATAACATATCTACTACACTATAGAGCTTGCATATCAGATTAACCCAAACATACTTGCGCCATAAGAGCCCCTGGCCATAGAACTCCATCAAAAAAGAGCCCTTGGCCATAGAACTCCATCAAAAAAGAGCCCCTGGCCATAGAACTCCATCAGAGAGCCCCTGGCCATAGAACTCCATCAGAGAAGATGGAGTGGAATGTTACGATTTCTTTAGCTGTGTAGTTTTATTGAGTCAATACCAATGGTCTGGTCTAAACTTCATGTGAATCGCTACAATGGAAATATGTACGAGTTATGTTAGAATTCCCAGACCATGGCTGGAATTCATATTCAATCAATCTGGCACTGCAGTAACCAGACACTGTGGGAAGGTTAGACAATGCCCTGTGGACACCTTCTCTGTGTTAAGGCCCTGTGGATACCTTCTCTATGTTAAGGCCCTGTGGACACCTTCTCTATGTTAAGGCTCTGTGGATACCTTCTCTATGTTAAGGCTCTGTGGATACCTTCTCTATGTTAAGGCCCTGTGGCTGGACACCTTCTCTGTGTTAAGGCCCTGTGGATACCATCTCTATGTTAAGGCCCTGTGGCTGGACACCTTCTCTGTGTTAAGGCCCTGTGGATACCATCTCTATGTTAAGGCTTTGTTCTGGGCTGTTTCATGAATGCTCTGCCAGTTCTGTGCACTCCCATGGGCAGAGTCATGATGGAAACATGTTTACTTTGACACCACTGAAGTATGTAGCAGCATGTCCTGTCTGTGTATGAGAGACAATGAGGCAGAGAGATTCCCTGAAATCCTGAATTCATTGAGTTCATATACATGACAAATCCAACTATAAAGACTGTGTAACAATGATAATAGATTTTGATGGGCTGTTGCAGTTAATTAGTTAACCCTGTCCATTGCACATGTAAAAGGCATTTTTGCTTACGTCATGATGATTAATAACTTGGGTCGGAGGTGATTAAAACCTTCTCTTTTCTTTTTTTTCTTCTTAATTGTGAAGTTTTAACTACATTTTTCTACTGTGCAATTTTTTCATGATTTTGTGTTGGAATTAAATATTGAGCTAAAATGTGAAGACAATAACTTCTTTTTTAAACAAAGGTTTTTAATGTTTAAGACCATTGCTGGTCATCCACACAATGCTGTGTACATGTGTGTGTGCAATTGTAATGTGTAGGGAAGTGTACATTTTGTATTGCATAAATATCCAATATTTTTTTCTACTGACATAATGACTGTAAAAGTGTATTTAGGTATTTAACACACTGTACAACTAAACTGGAATTGTATCATATTTTTTGCTGAAATTGTAAAATAAAATGTTTCTATATTTGAATGATTAACTGTGATATTTATATTTTTGGATATGTTCATAAGTCACACACGACATCTCAGACACCAGACAACTGGGGCAATGTTGACGAAACTTGGTTGAATGATGCGTCTTGCCCTTGAGATCCAACATTTACTAAATTACACTGATTGGCCCAAGGAGGGTGCCATTGTAAACAACTGAAATTCAGAAATTACAATGTTTGGCCCAAGGGAAACGCTTCATCATTCACGGGGGACAACATGTTTACTGGAGACTGAACAAGGTTCCCCTGATTGCCATCTCCTCAGCAACACATTCGCTGGTGCACCTTTGGCGCCCCCTAGTGTCAGAGGAACGTTAACGTTCATGTTAGTCTCATTCATAGATAATATACGTATATATATATTATAATGTATAATATCTATGGACTCATTCACATTTCCAGACACTTCCGCAGCCTGGGGCGAGGTTACTTTTCATCTTCTTAACCAAAAGGGGGTGATGTGTCAATGTCACACTTTTCTGTAGCTTGAGATAAATAGAGATAAATTGTATGGCACGCTACATAAATCTTTTATACATTTTATTCTGTGCACACGTGTAGTGTTGGCTGCTGGAGCAGGTCCAGCTCCTGTCAAACCCAGTGAGATACAGCTCCTGTTCTTCCCCCTGTCAGGGTGCTCTCAAGGTTTTCCTATGGGAACATGTTTAGAATAATCTCTCTATTACTGTACCTTACCAAGTCATCTGAACCCATGTGTCTCCCTTTCCCTTGCTATAGTTTGTAAAAAAAATCATTGCAAAAAAAACCTGTACATGGCCTAATGTTGCCACCTAGTGACTAGGTGGCCTAGAGTTGGACTGGTGATCAGAAGGTCATGAGTTCAAATCCCACCTGGGAACACCAACACTAGTGTGCTCTTGAGTAACACACTTGGCCCTAAATTACTTCAGGGAGACTGCCCCTGTAATCTAAAAACTTCAATAAAATCATTGCATTGCCACTACTGGGCCGACCCGACCCGAGCCAGGCCGGCCCGGTTCGTTTTCCTTTCCCCACTGCCAACCGAGCCGTACCGGGCCATAGTACCTGTGCCGTTTTTAGTTCCAGTTCGAGAGGGGTACTTTCGGTACTTTTTTTCCAGGCTGTGTGTTAAGTGTGACGCTGCAGACCGTTGATTGGTCAATGGAAATCGTCATCCCGTGTTCATAGAGTTCATCGCTAACCGCCATTTTTAAATACCACAACAGATTTCGCTCTCGGAAAATGTCACTTACTGTTTCTGTAATAACTTATTAATAAAGATTTGCAAAATTATTAGTTTTTCAGTAGTGACTAGGTGGCCTAGAGTTGGACTGGTGATCAGAAGGTCATGAGTTCAAATCCCACCTGGGAACACCAACACTAGTGTGCTCTTGAGTAACACACTTGGCCCTAAATTACTTCAGGGAGACTGCCCCTGTAATCTAAAAACTTCAATAAAATCATTGCATTGCCACTACTGGGCCGACCCGACCCGAGCCAGGCCGGCCCGGTTCGTTTTCCTTTCCCCACTGCCAACCGAGCCGTACCGGGCCATAGTACCTGTGCCGTTTTTAGTTCCAGTTCGAGAGGGGTACTTTCGGTACTTTTTTTCCAGGCTGTGTGTTAAGTGTGACGCTGCAGACCGTTGATTGGTCAATGGAAATCGTCATCCCGTGTTCATAGAGTTCATCGCTAACCGCCATTTTTAAATACCACAACAGATTTCGCTCTCGGAAAATGTCACTTACTGTTTCTGTAATAACTTATTAATAAAGATTTGCAAAATTATTAGTTTTTCAGTAGTGACTAGGTGGCCTAGAGTTGGACTGGTGATCAGAAGGTCATGAGTTCAAATCCCACCTGGGAACACCAACACTAGTGTGCTCTTGAGTGACACACTTGGCCCTAAATTACTCCAGGGAGACTGGCCCTGTAATCTCTAATTGTACGTCACTTTGGATAAAAGTGTCTGCTAAATGGTTAAAATGTAAATAAACTCATAAATGTTTCACATGAGCCCACAACATATGTCATCTGTTATCCTCCAACCACAAAAGAAAACACACAATCCTCACACACCCCTACGATGTTACGTCTCCCTCTCATGACACTCAAGAAACTTGTGGTCCAAATAAATCCAAAGAAGACAGGAAATGTCACGTGTGCTGTCACTTCTTCTGTCACTTCTCCTGTCACCATTAGCAGACTGTAGCACCTCACTTTGCATGTGTTTTGTCACTCAAAAGCATAGCTTTCAGGGGATGTGATAGAATGGATTATGTCACATTAGGCATGCACATTAGTGAGCTGTCATATTTAATGTAGTATGACAGGCTTACAGACTGTTCGGTTTAGGAAGAACATACATAGAATGATCGTTGAATACTCTGTAAAGCCTTTTGTCAGTTGTAATTGATTTAAAGTGGCGCCTGTCTAAGAGGCTGTACTTGTGGTGGCATAACACGTCGCTTACATGGGACGTCACTTGTCCTGTATCCTCCCCCGGGTATTGCACACAGCGCTTGTCTAGTGCCTCATCAGGGGGTAACGGGAGCATCTTACGGGCACCCTTACCCCCCAACTAACCCCTTACTCAGTGGTGATGACAGTATGGGTTGAGATCAGGGGAGGCTGATGGAGGTAGAAATCGGAAACAACCATGTCACAATTTAACACCATCGACTACAAGACTCTAGATAAAATCATGTCACGTCTTAAACCATCCACCTGTGCTCTTGATGTCCTGCCAACAAGCTTTTTAAAAAACATATTTAGCTGCATGACAGGTGAACTAATACAAATAATCAACACTTCCCTTTCATCAGGAATCTTCCCTGAAGCCCTGAAAACTGCAATTATCAAGCCTTTACAAAAAAGGAACGGCCTAGACCCATTTGTACTAAACAACTACGGACCCATATCAAACCTTTCCTGTACAGGAACAATTATTTAAATGGTTGCCCACAAACAAGTTAGCAATTATTTGACCCTAAATGATCTCTTCGATGACTTTCAATCAGGCTTTCGCCCCCTACATAGCACTGAAACGGCCCTTATTAAGGATCTTCCTGACATTCGTGTAAACACAGACTCCGGATAAATCTCAGTTTTGGTACACTATATGGAGAAAAGTATGTGGACACAATTAACGTCTGGGGCTGTTTTCATGGTTTGAACTAGGCCCCTTAGTTCCAGTGAAGGGAGGTCTTAATGCTACAGCATACAATGGATTCTAGAGAATGCCCCCATACACAAAGTGAGGTCCATAATGACATGGTTTGCCGAGTTTGGTCTGGGAGAACTTGACTGTCCAGCACAGAGCTCTGACCTCAACCCCCTCGAACACCTTTGGGATGAACCCTAACCCTAACCCTGCGAGCCAGTCCTTCTCACCCAACATCAGTGCCCGATCTCATTAATGCTCTTGTGGCTGAATGGGAGCAAATCCCTGCAACCATATTTTAAAATCTAGTAGAAAGTCTTCCCAGAAGAGTGGAAGCTGTTATAGCAGCAAAGGGACCAACTCCATATTAATGCCCATGGTTTTGGAATGAAAAGTTCAACAAGCACATATGGGTGTGATGTTCAGGTGTCCCAATACTTTTGTCCATATAGTGTAATAGGGTCAATGACGTGACGCCTACTTTTTCTGTCCAACTGAATTTTTTACCTTAAAAAAAACATAAAAATACATAAAAAGATAACATGTATGTCTAATACCTTCCCCATATACATAACCACTCTAACTTCTCCAAACATTTTAGTTATTGGTCATTTTTCTGCTATCTGAAGTGTCAAAACATCATGTGGGGTGACCGTCCAGCCTTGACTTCTATTTAGACAACCGGTTTAAAATCACTTTAAATCTATTTGAATATATCCCTTGCTCTATTTGGCATAATTTCAAACATGTTTTACATTAATTGACAAAATTATTAAGCATTTGCACTTATATTTCCATCATAAAATACAAACGAATGTTGTCCGAATATGTTAATTTGATGAAATATCATCTCGGGCGACCATCAAGAAAACACAATTGTGGGACTTTTATTTTGAAACCACCTCAAGGACAGATGCTGCATCCGCCAGCCACATGTGAGGGACCCAGAGAAACAACTGGCATGTTAGTAAGTTTCTCTCATATTTGCAAATAAATCTCTTTTTTAACTGCTGTCATGTACTTGCCACTTTTGGATATCATGTGGGACGACCCCCACAAAACTGTGAATAATAAGTTTTATCTGCAAATCTATATTTTGATGATAAATTTGATAGTGACATGTGGTAAGAAGTAGCTAGTTTGGTTTCTGTAGCTAACTGTTAGCCTGTAATATTTGACTGAACTTGAAAACATCATCTGGGGTGACCTAGTATCATGTGGGGCGACCACTGCTGAGTGTCTTACATGATAGATATACGTCCTGTATTTGTAGTTTCTGTATATTTATATTTTATTAATGATTTATATACATACAGTTCTTTGTTTTAGCATAACTCTTTGTATACTTTAACACATATTTGTCTAAATTTCAGTCATTTTCCATTCCTATTTAGGAATTAACGTTTCTTTTTTATTACTGTGCATCTTATGAAAGAAATGTAAAAATTGTATAGCATGACATTCCATTTAGGTAATTGTAGATGTATTAGTTATGTTTAACTAGTTTAACCTATTTTCTAGATGGCACCACAAACAAGCAAACAGAAGACTGCTCGATACAGGCAGCGGGTCAACGCAGACCCTGCAGCAAGAGCCGACTATCTTGCCAGGAAAAAGGAAAGGTAAAAAACTATAGGTAACATGCAGTAGGCTATATCTTTCTCTGGTGTATTTGAAACTGTCATGTTAGTAGGATTATGAATGACCTTTTCTGTAATATCTTGAACTTAAGTTTGTATGTAATTTAGGCCACCAGAATGCTTCTCGCGTCTCGAAGCTGACTTGCCAAGACTGGGTAAAGTTCAGAAATGCCTGGGGGCTCATTTATAAACATTTACTTGAACGTCATCTTTAACTTGCACGTAAGCACATTTTTCTAAATGGACGTAAGCATTATTTATAAAACGGGCTGTGCTTGTTTAAAATTGCGTACGTCTGTCGTACGTACTTCCGTCTATAAATAACAAATATACTTGAAATTGAACGCAGGTGAATGAGCTTTGTATTTACGCCCTGTGATAGCGGCTCAATTATAGAGGCTGAATTAAGCCAAGTGCTATAAATAGGCTTGATTGAGGTGTTGAGCAGCACCTTTGACGAGTTCACACGATGGTAGACAAACAAAAGAAGAGAAACTTTACTGAGGAGGAGATCGACTGTCTTATCAGAAATAGACGCGCGGTCGCAAACGCACGCCCCCGAATTCCCCTGATCACATCAGGCAGGATGCGGCTGAAGGAGGGCTGGCAGTCGGGTCACTGCCTTTATCACGCCTCAATTTAGAATGATTACACCATACAATAGCCTAATGGCATATAAAGGAAGACTGAAATACAATCATGAACATCAGTTCCCTTTAAATCTTGAATTAAACTAATTTTCTCGGCTGATAACAACATTGTTAGTTTTATTACGAGCCACTTTCACTTCGCATGAATTACAGTTAAGTAGGCATTAACGTGTTCGAGTGCGGCGCACATGCCTGTAATAACTTTGCATAACTAGTAGGTAATGTGCGTACGTCAAGTCAAGACCTGACGTAGAGCTACGATCGTTTCCACTGTCAAATTGACTCACGTTGACATTTTATGATTCACTATTTTGACATGGTTTTCTACGTACGCCAAGGGTAAGATCACATTTTATCCATATTCTATAAATGAGGCCCCTGGTGTTAAAGAAATGCCTGCAGTTTACCATGAGTCTGGTCACAATGATTAGATGGTCATTGGTCACAATGCAATGAGTAAGGAAAATGAAATGGCAATAAAATGGGGAAATAAAGGAACGAAAAGAAAATGGAAGTGACAAATGAGAATGAAATGACAATAGCAAAGACAATGAAATTACAGTAACAATGAAATGGAAATAGCCTACCATAGTTTGTTACATGCTGATGTTCCTAAACATCGTTTTAATGTAACAAATGATCCACTGCTCCAACCAGCCTGTGTTGTAAGTCATATACAGGGAACTGATACAACTGTGTTGTAGGTGTTTAGTGTTGATTTCATCCATGCAACTAGGTTGGTGTTTATTGTTTATTGACTCTATAGAACTGTGTTGGTGTTTAGTTTTTATTCCATATACAACTGTTTACTTTTTATTGAAATTGTTGATCCCTGTGCAATGTGACTACCAGGGTCCACAAAAGTGATGCTACTTAACCCTCCTTCTCTCACTCATAGATTGACAAAACCAAAGATGAGATGACAAGGACGTGAAAATTTACATTTGTGAAATATTTGTTCTTGAAGAAGTTCCTGAAGCATATAATGTGCATTGCACTTTAACTTTTTAAATGTTTAATGTTTTTAACATTTGTGATATTTGATTGTTCCTGACGAAACTTGTAACCTACGCGTTTTACGTTGTACATTTTTTTAGTTCTGTGATATTTGAATTGAATTGAATTTAAGAATATTTTTGACTTGACCACTTGAAAAGATTGTAATAAAAACGTTGTTCCGTTTTCTTTAGTCTGAACTGTATTGTGTACATTTTAAATAGACTTTTAACTACCTGCGGTTTTCTCATCATTTGGGGCGACCATCTGTCATGTGGGGTAACCAACTATTGGCAATTACTGTACTAAATTCTAAATAGAATATCCATCAGTTTTGGCTCAAATATTAATCAATTGTATACTATGCTTAAGTGGATATTATCTGTACACATTTTAAATCAGTTTTATGGGTTTTAGAACAAAAATGGGTATTGTAACTGCATTACGAGGGAGACACTGCCATTATAGAATAAACTTGTGAAGTCATGGTTTACAAAAAATGAAAGGGCACACAAGCCTGTCTTTCTTAAACAGTTTATTTAATTACTGATACTTGTTAAAATATTAGAAATGTTAAGGAAATATATTAATTTTTAGATAAATTACGGTCGCCCCAAACGACTTTTTTTAAGGGCGTGTCCTATTAATTCAACTTTAAAAACACTAAAATCTCTTAATTTGGGGTTTTTGCATAAATGCATGTGTACACTACATTCCAAATGTTTGAATAATGGCCAAATATATTGTTATTGATAGTATTTGAAAATTGGCCCATTCAAAAGTCTTATCCGTCAATGACCCAATACTAGATTTTAGCACTGCCTTTGACACCTATGACAGACCACGACATTCTAATAGATAGACCTGGGTAAAAATAGATCAGATCAGATCTTCTCCCACCATATATTCCAGCAAGGCCCCTAAGGTCAGCTGAGACTAATCAGCTAATCATTCCAAGAGTGAAAACAAAACACAGTAAAGCAACATTCAGTCACACCGCATGCTCCTGGAACAAACTCCCTGAAGAAATCAAACAGGCCCAAACCCTAAAAACAGTCATGTTCTGCAGCAGGTATGATTGAACACTAACACTCTATCTATCAAATGAGGCCGTGCATCACAATGAGTCCGTTCTCCGATTTCTACCTCCTTTAGCCTCCCCTGGTAGAGATTAGGTGGGTGGAGGAGGATTTGAGGGGAAGGGAGAAGGATACAGAGTGATGGTCTGAAACAGAGGAGGGGTAACAGGGGTTAGAAGTGGAACAGCACCCTGTGAAGACAAGATAGTGTCATTTAGTTTTTATATGTATTTGTTCTGTGATTTATCCTTGTTTTTCATTGTGTTTATCAATGTTCATATATTGCTAGTTTCCCCATAGCAACAATCAGATGTATGTTTATTTGGTGATTCACCCAACATGCAGAGTATATAACATATCTACAGTGGTGTGCAAACATGTGGGCACCCCTAGTCAAAATACAGGGAGTTACTTCAGAATATATAGTTCAACCCTGGAATTATATTCACCTGACTCATTGAAGACCTAACGAGTAAATCACCTTGGTCTGGGCCTTAGTAATCATCTTCTCAAAAGGTAACAAAGAATAATCCAAAAGGGTTCCCAAACTTTTGCACAGGGCCCTGTGTTACCTTTTTTTTATCATTTAAAAACTCTGAAAAATGAAAATAAAAAGAAACCTTGCTTTAAAATGTGCAAAAAGGTGTCATGTTTAACTTTTTAAGCATTTCGTGTTCAGGTTTGCTTTCAATCACTTTGGAGATTAATTGTAACAGACATTTAAACCAGAGGTGCCCAAATGTTTACACCCCACTGTAGTTCGTACACAATAGCCTAGAGTCGCTTGCATATCAGTTTAACCCAAACATACTTGCAAGAACCCCTAGCCATAGAACTCTAATAGGAGAAAAAACCCTTCAAAGGTTAAAACAGGAGAGAACTAGAAGAAATCCAAAAGAGTGAAACTTCTCTGGCTGGGTGTCCCTGAGGATAGCAAGCAGTGTGCTGTCCTCAGGGAAGAAGCTGAGAAGGACATCCATCAGAGGTTCTCAACCCTCTCCTCTGGGACCCCCAGCCGCTCCACATGTTTGATCTGTTCCACCACCAGCACACCTGATTCAACTGATCAAGTATAAAGCAATTATGGTTTGTACTTGATCAGTTGAATCAGGTGTGCTGGTGGTGGAACAGATCAAACACGTGGAGCGACTGGGGGTCCCAGAGGAGAGGGTTGAGAACCACTGAAGGAGGTAATCACCTACCTGGGGGCAGATAGATCACATGGACACTGGAAAAGTAACAGAAACAGCGTGGAAACTAGATGACCATATCAACAGCTGTCATAGAGAAAGAACACGAAATGTCTACTTATATGAGATGAGGAGGGAGCTGCTACTACTACTAGTAGATCTAAACACATTGCATAATGCACTCAAATGGTGGTAAAGTGCCACAGACAAACATAGCCGGCATGTTGAAATCCTTGTCATGGTACAAGACTATGTCGAATACAGTAAGTATGCCTATCTATCATGATATCTGCGTGTGCACAGAAGCAAATGTCGCATTGATCGTGTACATGTCTTTGTGTGTTTCACAGATCAGCACACTGGCGCCAGAGTGACAGGCGGATTCCTTTTCATAGAGAAACACAAATACGCATCGCGATCCAGGAAGCAACAACTGGGAAGATGGATAATCTCCCAGCCAACCGGAGGGCTCGAAAACACTCTAATCCCCGCCTTTATTCAAAATCTCACCAATGGCGTCCCGGGAAGGACACTTCCACTTCCGCAAGAAAGCAGGACATGTTTCATTGTACAAGCTGTTCTGAACTGAAAAAGAGTGCCGCGATTGTTGGAAGGTGGTTAGAAGTCTATGAAACACAGAAATACGAAATAGGTGATTAGTGATTTCTAGTTCAAACAAAGTTGTTTTTATCGGTGAAAGACGGTCGTTTTCGGTCAGGTTTCGTTTGTTCGTTGGATAAATGTTACCCGATCGGAGACCCGTCTACGAATCGTTGAAAAGTAAACGATCGCGTTTTGTTGTACAAAGCGACAGAAACAGAAACGTTGTGGAGGAATTTGTTCGCTACTAGCGAAGAAGAAGAAGCCAGAACTCTCTTTTTACCAGAAGAAGAAGAAGAACTAGCCACCTTGCGGTCCTCCTCCCGGCATCCTTACATTACAACACAGCCACGTAAAGAAGTAGAGATCCCATCAAACATCGCCTGTGTTGAGGTAATTTGACTTGCTGCATTGGTCTGGGTGGTTGAATTTGAGAAAACACACGGTTGGTTTCTGCTACTACTGCCGAAACTAATCCTTTTAAAAAAGGGTCATAGTTGAGGAACAAGGGGGAAGGAATTCTTCTTCTTTTCTTTTTACAAGAGGCTTCAGAAGCCTACACCTTTCTTTTTGGTCCCTTTAAATATATGTATTGTGAATTGTATAAGGGACCAAAATACTGACCAACATTCTCAATCAATCTCCCAATCAAGACCCCCAGAGACAGAGAGACCACCACCATCACAGTCATCAGGATGAACGGGTTCAGCACGGAGGAGGACACCCCGGGCCCCCCGGCCCTGGCGCCGTGCTACGGGCAGAGCTGCTGCCTGATCGAGGGGGGGGAGCGCTGCGGCCGGCCGGCGGGGAACGCCTCGTTCAGCAAGAGGATCCAGAAGAGCATCTCCCAGAAGAAACTCAAGCTGGACATCGACAAGAGCGTAAGTCTGCAAGTCTGCAATGCAAACACGATCATGTGTAGTGTGCTGGGTTAGCTATACCTAACAACTGAATGAATGCATTGTTGGACGAGCCATCGACAGTTTTTTTGCTCTGAGTAGCTGCCTGCAGCCCCACTATGTCTGTGCCAAAGCTTTTGTTCTGCACCCTGGCTTGGTTGCCAAGTTGAGACAGTAGCTATAATTATCACGAATGGAGGGAGGGGGGGTTATAATAATACACGCGTTAGCTGCTTTTACAACCATAGATAGAGCTACTGAAGTGAGCGGTGTCACTATCAGGTTGTGTAGCCCTGAATGCAATAGCCCTTTTCATAAACCTTTCTCTCTTTCTTTTGAATGCTTATGTCCATAGCAGAGCCTCGAGATCCAACTACAATCTACTCAAATGATAACTTTCAAACATTCCATTTTCTGGAGATTAAGTGGTTAAATGCAACCAGTATTCTTTGACGGCAAACGTTAGACTAGCACCGAGCAATCTTTTACTCGTGTCACTCTCGAGTCAGGACAGTGTTCTCTGCCTCCTTCATGATACTGTTACGCTTTGTAATGATCGAAAATGGTGGACTTCACTTCTCTCTGCTGGCTATATAGTTATGGTTGGGGTTTGGGTTCGCTGGGACAGCCCAGAAGGGTCTCTCTCCCCCTCTCACACACACACACACACACACACACACACACACACACACACACACACACACACACACACACACACACACACACACACACACCAGCCAGTTCCTATCGTGTCGCTGGCTGCTGCTCTCTCTCTCACTGCGCAGTGATCCGCTACTGTTGTTTCCACCTCTCCTAAAATGGCTACAGTGTTGCTAAGGAAGCTCTGGTGTCTCTGTCCGGTGAGAGTGACCCACAAGTATCAGGAAGTAGGGCTACTATAGTCGACGGACTAACCGTCTTTATACCCCAACAAGTTTGCTGTAAGAAGTTAGAAGCGTTAAGTTATATGTTGTTTGCTGGGCGGGACCTCGAGAAACTTCAGCAGCAGCGCTACAAAGTTGGATGTTTGCCAGCGAACTAACACGTGATCAGTCCACGTGTTGGGAGCGTGGCTGGCTTACCCCCCTCCTTCTCCTCCAATCCTTCATAGGATGGAGCGTCCCAAGCAGCCAAATTGTGTCCATTTCTGCATTCTTGCCTTTGCAAAACTGGTTACATTTAACCTTCCTCTTCTGTTTGTTTCATTTTCCAACTTTGCTACTTTCGGTCAAAATGTACCGGTGTGTTTTGCCCAGTGATATCTCTGGAACCCCTTATCCAATTTTGATGGTTGACATCTCATTTGAACAGTCAAAGCAAGTAGAATCAAGGGGTGGCAGACAGAATGACACCAGGGGTTAATTTCATATTATAATTTTGCAGCAAGTTCAAAGATAGTGTTTACTGTACATTACTGTATATTATAAAAATGCCTGCCATGTAGGCTGTGTGTGCTGGAGATGGAAATTATTTAGTTAGTGTTGTAGCTGAGATTCTTCCCGTTCCAGTGTTGTATGGGATGTATTGATTTATTTTTTTATTTTATTTTTTATTACCCATTCATTTCCTATGGCGGTCAATTCTGACCGGAAACATCATAGGTGTGACACGGTTCAATAAATCCCCCAAAATGCAATGCAATCAAGTGTATATTATGCTCAGGGGCCTAGGGTGGAGGATAACATAAGGTCTTGAGGCAATGGGATGAAAAACACAATATTTATGATTACAAACAAAGTCATTCAACAGAAGAGGAAGGTTAACCACTTAATCTCCAGAAAATTGAAAGTTATCATTTGAGTAGATGTAGTTGGATCTCGAGGCTCTGCTATGGACATAAGCATTCAAAAGCATTCAAAAGAAAGAGAGAAAGGTTTATGAAAAGGCTATTGCATTCAGGGCTACACAACCTGATGGTGACACCGCTCACTTCAGTGGCTCTATTCTCATGTTGCTTTCCCCCAGAATCCTGTTGGTTGGTATTCAGAAAGGGTCAGTCACAGTGAGCATACGTACATCGGTACATCCCAACGGCAGTGGCTGTACCAAGTCAATGTCAGCGCTGGCTGAACGCCAAAGGCATGGCTAGTTTAGTGTTTCAAATGTCAAGTTTATTGTTACGTCCCAATACAAGTATAAGAGAGTAACATTCTTAGGCTTCAGTTCCTCGACTTGGCAGCAACAAGAGAAATAAAGTGGCAGTTGTTATAATATATATCTGCACTTATATAGCGCAATATATAGTGCAATTTGGGGTTCAGTGTCTTTCCCAAGGACACGTTGACACGTGGCCAGCCGGGGATGGAACTGCCGAACCGCAGACCATGCGATCATTAGACACCAGCTCTACCTCCTGAGCCACAGCCACCCCTATATATATATGTGGGTGTGTGTATATATATATATATATATATATATATATATGTGGGTGTGTGTATATATATGTGTGGGTGTGTGTATATATGTATAAGGCAAGATAAATATAGTGTTGAGAGCCATAAGAGACAAGTGTTTAAGGGTTAGTGTGGGTTAGGGTGAGGTTCTGTGTTCTGACTGTTACCTCTCTCACCGCAGGTCCGCCACCTCTACATCTGCGACTTCCACAAGAACTTCATCCAGAGCGTCCGCAACAAGAGGAAGAGGAAGACCAGCGACGATGGAGGAGAGTCTCCGGACCACGATGCGGAAGTGCCGGAGGTGAGGAGGGGGGGGACGTCTGGGGGGGAACAGAGGCCATTGTGCTCACCCTGGTCATGTGTCTAGGGGGGTAGTGGTGGCCTAGTGGTGTTCAGAAGGTTGTGCGTTCAAACACCACCTACAAGTGTGCCCATGGCTATGGCACTTAGCCCTAAGTTACTCCAGGGAGACTGTCCCTATAATCTCTAATTGCAAGTGGCTTTGGATAAAAATAATTTTAAAAAAGGGTTGAAATGTAAACAAAAACACGCCTGAGGCCTGACTCTGACTCAGGCTGTGGGAAAGCCTTCACGGAGGACAGGGAGAGACAGTCACATGACGCAGGAGATACAATGGCCTTTTGTGAACGATCGTCTGCCAGTCTTCTCAGTGAAACGTGAAGTTTGATGATACACGTTTGTGCCTGTTAGTTCCTAGTGGATAATGCACACTTTCTCTGTCTCTCGTGGTGTTTTTTATTGTGGTGCTTTCTCGTTGGTGTGTTGGTGTATTTTCTCATGGTGTGCTGTTGCTGTTGTTGTTGATGTCTCATGGTGTGTTGATGTGATGTCTAATGGTGTGTTGTTGTGTTTCCAGGTGGACCTGTTCCAGCTACAGGTGAACACACTGAGACGCTACAAGAGGCACTACAAGCTCCAGACCAGACCCGGCCTCAACAAGGCCCAGCTGGCTGAGGTAATCATCTATCACACACACACACTCACTGGACACTTTATTAGGAACACTATACTAATACTGGGTAGGGCCTCCCTTTGCTCTCAAAACAGCCTCAATTCCTTCGTGGCATTGATTCCACAAGATGTTGGAAACATTGCTTTGAGATCCTGGTCCACGATGACATGATTGCATCACGCAATTCCTGCAGATTTTTCAGGTGCACTTTCGAGATGCGAGTCTCCCGTTCTACCACATCCCAAATGTGTTCTATTGGATTCAGATCACAGGGCTCGACATTAAGGCTTGTCCCGGACACGTACATTTTATGTTTTGAGAAGTGGACTTCCTCCTGCACGTGTCCGACGGACAAGTCAAAACAAAGAGATAAATAAATCAATATGTAATATTATGTATTAATATCCGCAAAAACGTAATTCCTCCTTCAGTTGTCCGATCGTAAAAAAAGTAATAAATGTTTTAACCAGCTATGCCGTACCTCATTCTCGCTGCCTTTGAGGCGCGGCGTAGCCTGTATCAGAAATTCTAACTCTATTGCGTGCGTGTGATCGTTATTAACTCCACTGCCCGCAAAAGTGCCAACCCTCTTGACCGCAAAGTTGGCTTGTGGAATTCCGCAGTGAAAGAAACCGATACAAGCCAGCAAGCACAATGTTCCATCAAGCACCTAAAGCTGGCCAGGTGCCAGGAAAAGCTGGAAACACAAAATGTCATCGGACAAAACACTATTGCCGGTGTTCTACCAATGTCTGCTGCCATGTCAATGTAGCTGCCTTGTCAATGTATTCTGCCATGTCAATTTAGCTGACATGTCAATTTAGCTGACATGTCAATGTTGATGCCATGTCAATGTAGCTGCCTTGTCAATGTATGCTGCCTTGTCAATGTATGCTGCCTTGTCAATGTAGCTGCCTTGTCAATGTATGCTGCCTTGTCAATGTATGCTGCCTTGTCAATGTATGCTGCCTTGTCAATGTAGCTGCCTTGTCAATGTATGCTGCCTTGTCAATGTATTCTGCCATGTCAATGTATGCTGCCTTGTCAATGTCTGCTGCCTTGTCAATGTCTGCTGCCTTGTCAATGTCTGCTGCCATGTCAATGTCTGCTGCCTTGTCAATGTCTGCTGCCTTGTCAATGTCTGCTGCCTTGTCAATGTAGCTGCCTTGTCAATGTAGCTGCCTTGTCAATGTATGCTGCCTGTCAATGTCGCTGCCTTGTCAATGTATGCTGCCTTGTCAATGTATGCTGCCGTGTCAATGTATGCTGCCGTGTCAATGTAGCTGCCTTGTCAATGTATGCTGCCTTGTCAATGTATGCTGCCGTGTCAATGTTGATGCCATGTCAATGTATGCTGCCTTGTCAATGTAGCTGCCTTGTCAATGTCTGCTGCCTTGTCAATGTCTGCTGCCTTGTCAATGTTGCTGCCTTGTCAATGTAGCTGCCATGTCAATGTATGCTGCCTTGTCAATGTAGCTGCCTTGTCAATGTAGCTGCCTTGTCAATGTATTCTGCCGTGTCAATGTAGCTGCCGTGTCAATGTAGCTGCCTTGTCAATGTATGCTGCCTTGTCAATGTATGCTGCCTTGTCAATGTAGCTGCCTTGTCAATGTAGCTGCCTTGTCAATGTCTGCTGCCTTGTCAATGTAGCTGCCTTGTCAATGTATTCTGCCTTGTCAATGTAGCTGCCTTGTCAATGTATGCTGCCTTGTCAAACAATCTATGTCTGCTGAGTAGGGGAGCACGGGGTATGTTGTCACACGCTGTCTTTTACTGGGAACAATACATCACAATTAGGGATGTCCCGATCCGATACTGAGATCGGATATCGACCCGATATTGGTCCTGAATGCTGGATCGGAGATCGGACCAGAAAAAAAAAAGGCTCCGATCCGATCCTACTGTCATCCGCAGTCAAACTTATGTGTATAAGCGATGAGAGAATAAAAACAGTGAACAGAAACACGTGTCGCAGAAATCCTTCACGCAAGTCCTATATGCGCTTAAAATGCGCATAGCGCTTCACGCGAGTCCTATATGCGCTTAAAATGCGCATAGCGCTGCGCTGTGTGCTTCCGGTTTCATTACAAAGAGGTTAACCCTATGTGCCTGACGTCTAACAACATTCAAATTACTCTAACTTCATATTTTTTCGGATTTCAATGTATGACACATCATTTGAAAGCTTATGATCCGTAGTTCCAATCCACAACACGTCGCATTTGTTGCTTTAATAAAGGCTGGCAGTCTTTAATTTAACTGTTGTTGGTGTGGACTATATACTGGGGAGGTATTTGAATGAATGAATGAATGAATGGTCTTTATTGTCATTGCTACAGTACAGGTACCAAACAACGAAATTTAGGAGGGGTGGCTCCCCTGGTGTTAGAAAAAAAAAAAAAAAAAAAAATTATATTCAGGGGTCAAAAAATGTATACAAATATCGGATCGGGATCGGTATCGCCGATACCCGAAGCCCAGGTATCGGTATCGGTATCGGTAGTGAAAAAGTGGGATCGGGACATCCCTAATCACAATGGTATAAATGTCATACCAAATGAAAGAAGGAAGTCTTGGGGATATATTTTGTATTGATTATATCTTCATATATCTCCAAATTCAACTTCATTAAATAACAAAAAATTAAAACAACCATGCCTAGAGAATCTAGCAAATCATGCCTTTGAATCAAAACATTAATGCTGGCATGACCCCTTTACTTTAAACTTTGAAATCGAACGTTCTCTGGCGTGCACGTAGACCCACAGTAATTGGTGGAATTGTAATGTAATGTATTACTGGCCCAAAGTGTGCCAAGAAACCATTCCCCACACCAGCACACCACCTGAATGAATGTGAAGGTGTACATGTGTTCCTAATATAGTGTTCAGTGAGTGTATATCATATACAATGACAGGGTCCTCCCTAGGATTTATGTTTTTAACAGCGTGGCGCTGGGTTGCATTATCAAAACCCCACTCGCCTTTGTTCACGTCAAAATGCGCAAATAGAACACACCTGAAATGCCCAATTCACCGAGCAACATCATAACGCTTTCGCTTTTGTTTCGAACAACGGTGTCATTGACGATGAAACTTAGTTACTCTGTCATACATAAGTATATCGTTTAATTTGCGTTGAAATGTTTACATACACATCTTCCGTTCCTGGGGGGGGGGGGGGGGGGGGGCTGTAGATACAGGCCTGATATGATTAGGGATGGGACGATTATCGTGTTTATCGTTAATCGCGATAAAAACACCCGCGATAACTTTATCGTGGAGAATTTTAATTAGTTGAATAATCGTCATAATCGTTTTTTTTTTTTTTTTTTTTTTTTTTTTATAATCAATTTAATCTAAGAACGGAGACCAAATCTTATAGAATGTCTTTATCTTACACTTAGACCTATGTCAGATATTCCATAGGAATCATATCAAAAATTACCTTGTGCCATCCAGCTATTGTAGGCGGTTTGCAGTCTATCCATTTCAGCAATATATTTTTCCTTGCACAAAAAGTGAGGATACACAGAAGTCTTTTGGAATGCATACTTTTAAGTTGTTTGTCTGGCAACCCAAACAATAGACACATGGGGTCCTTATCCAATGTAACATCTATAATTAGATTAATTTTATCCACTATACCTTTCCAGTAATCATCTATATATCTACAAGTCCAAACACAATGAACAAAGCTCCCAACCTCGGTAATACACTTTGTACACATTTCCGATTTGTTATGATCCATTTTATGTCTAAGTTGGGGAGTAATCTGCAAACGTTGTAGTAGTCTAAATTGCGTTTCCTTCGTCCTATTACAGATTGAGATGTCGTTTGCCGATTGCCATATTAGTGACCAAGTTGCTTCATCAGTATTAATGTTCAGGTCATTATTCCAGTCTTTGGGCGTAAATGCAGGTTTGCCTTTATCATATTTCGAAAGTGCTCTATACCCAAGCCCCAGAATGCCTCTCGTCTTTCCAGCAGAGACTATCTCCTCCAGCGGAGAGGGTTGGTGACAGAGGCCAGTGTCTTTTTGGCTATTTAAAAAACTTCGTATCTGAAGGTATCTGAAAAACTCATTTCGTGGTAGGTCATATTTCTTACATAATTGGTCAAATGAAAGTAGTATTTCCGTATCATATAAATGTCCGATAGTAACCATCCCTTTGCTGTCCCACCGCTTGAAACCCCTATCCGTGGCACCAGGGGAGAAGTCTATGTTGCCCCAAACTGGCGAGAGGGAGGATGTCATAATCGTATGTTATAAATAAATAGTAATATAATTGAGATTTCTCACATGAGCCGCGCGCGAATATCCTCACAGAAATTTGTCTCGCGCGATTGTTCAGCCTGCATGGGTAACGTGACTGTCAAGTCAGCCTTGTCAGTCAGTCACTAACGTATGCTAGCCTTCTCACTATGGCTGCATCGGCCCCGTGTCCATTGCCTCACCTTTCCAGGGTTGCACGCAGACTTCTATGCATACCTGCAACTAGTGTTCCTTCAGAGAGAGTGTTTAGTGCCAGTGGGCACATACTCACACCTCTCCGAGCACAGCTAAAGGCAGAAAAAGTGAACATGTTGACATTTTTGCACTTTAACCTATCTTGAAGCTTTCAAGTCTCTAAGCCACAAGGCTAGCACTCAGTTTGATGACAGAAAAGTGTCAGTGTTCAAGTTTTGTTTGACAGTATTTTTTTCCTTTATTTATGCAGTGATACCTTATAATTTATCATTACCTTATTTAAGATTTTATTAAAGATTTTTATTTTTGTCAAGATGTTTTTAAAATGATGTTAATGTTATTAACATGATTCAATAAAAATACAACAAAATCTAAGTTAAAGTGATTACAGTGTGTTTTATTGGCATTCAAAAAAAAAAGTTTTTTTTTTTTTTTTTTTTTTAAATTCTCGCGATAATATCGTGGATCGCGATTATTTTGCCCACGATAATCGTGACATGACATTTTCTAATCGTCCCACCCCTAGATATGATATGATATATGATATGATCTTGATCATGCACGGGTTGTAATAAATAAAATAAAAACCTTATTTAGTAAACAACGTATAGTTCAAGCCGCTACATTCAAAAGCCTCTCTTTTTAATTGTTGTCTTTGAGCGGATAGTTCCTATTATATAAATTCTCATCTAGATCTGTCTCCAACTATGCCGTGTTGGGTCCTTGAATTTGAGGGAATTGAGTCTTGAAAGTCCTTGAAAGGTGCTTGAATTTGATGTTTTAGAAGGTGTGGGAACCCTGGCGTGTGTGTGTGTGTGTGTTTGTAACTTGCTGAAACAGTCCTGCTCCACGTCTACTACTGTGGTGGCCAGTGGTGAGCTGGTGGTCAGAATAGTCAATGTAAGTGGATCAGCGCCAGACGGGAGAAAGCCTCTCAGATCTCCTTACTGGTCCGAACAAACCAGCTTAATCCCACCAGCTCCGGCCGGTCCTCAGCTTAGTGTCAACACACCCGAATAACAAACGGTCCATTGTTTGTTGGTCTCCAGCCTAGCACGCAGATCTTTAACTCAAACCCGGAACCCTAACGCATGATCAAGCGTCATTGCGTTCAATGCAATGCTGATAATCTGGTATCTTACGGTAAAAAAAAAAAACTAGAGGAACTACAGTAACCGTAGCAACGTGTCAAAGCCGCCCCACACACAAGAGTCCGTCAACTCTGACTCACACCAAGTCTGGTTAACGTCCCTTCTGTCTCCCTCTGTGGGATTTCATTAGGATAATTGTCCTGCGTCATTCCCCCCCCCCCCCCCCCCTCCGTAAGAGCGACCAGTATCCCCAGTTGAGGTGCCCCGGCCCGACCAGCAGCGTGCCCAGTCCCTCTCTCCTTCTCTCCTTCCAGTCCCTCTCTCCTTCCAGCCCAGTCCCTCTCTCCCTCTCTCCTTCTCTCCTTCCAGTCCCTCTCTCCCTCTCTCCTTCCAGCCCAGTCCCTCTCTCCTTCTCTCCTTCCAGTCCCTCTCTCCCTCTCTCCTTCCATCCCCTCTCTCCCTCTCTCCTTCCAGTCCCTCTCTCCTTCCAGTCCCTCTCTCCTTCTCTCCTTCCATTCCCTCTCTCCCTCTCTCCTTCCAGTCCCTCTCTCCTTCCAGCCCCTCTCTCCTTCTCTCCTTCCAGCCCCTCTCTCCTTCTCTCCTTCCAGTCCCTCTCTCCTTCCTTCTCTCCTTCCAGTCCCTCTCTCCCTCTCTCCTTCTCTCCTTCCAGCCCGGGCCCAGTTTTACTCATTTGCAGTGATGGATGTGGTGTGGCGGCCCAATTACCATGTAATTGGGTCATGGAGCGATTGTTGGGGAGGGTTTGTGAAACGGACAGGTGAACCCCATGTAAATCGTGCAGCTGGCTGGCTGGACTGAGTCCCCCTGTCCTTACAAATGCCCCTCTATGTCGAGGCTCCAGCAACCCCCCCCCCCCCGCCCTAGTGCACGGTGGTGGGAGATGGGGCGGGGGGGTGGAGGGGGGGTACAGGGTTGTGTTGGGGGGGGGGGCGGGGGGACGTAGGTTGTAGTTGAATGTTTCCCCAGGCTTTAGCGAGGTCCAGGCCCCTATTACTGCTGTCCTTACACGTCGTTAATAACCCGCAAGTCAACAGCTCCAGCCAATTACAGCGCTCCATGTGGCGTTCCAGCGAGCGGAGCTGTCAGCCCTCGGCGGAGCGGGGACTCTGGGACACTACAGAGGCGATGTTCGTTTCCTGTCACGCTTGTTAGGGCTCAATCAAACGGTGTCCCTCTTATGTTTGGGTCACTTTAGTCAGACGGAGTGTCAGGGAAAGTCGTTTGAATTAATTAACGTACAGAAAACACATTTCGGCTTCACCCCAGCGGTGGTCACCTCACCGGCTCTATTCACTTCACCTTGACACTCGACAATGACATTTTTTTCCCAGAACTTTCTCTCTTCACAACAGCGACTAACAAAGACACTCGACTAGAGAATAGTTTGAGATTCAGTTTTCCAGTTTGAGTCCCGTTTAGTCTTGATGTGTGGTAGGTAGGGTAACGTAATTGGTTGACAGATGTTGCTGTATTATATTATCCAATATTTTTTATTTTTGTTAATTAAGCGTCCTTGGGTTGGAGAAAGGCACTATATAAATCTAAGCTATTATTATTATTATTATTAATTTGTCAAAAATGGGGAGGAACGGGACTGGGCCTTCTCCTAAAAACCAGCCTGGTCAGACGGATCCTTGCGGTCTGTCTGAGAGAAGGTCCTGCTGTGTACTGTGTACTGTGTGCTGCTTTCAGCAGATTGTGGGGTTGTCTGGCTGTGCTGACTGATCACGTTATCCTCTCCTTCCTTGTTTGTTTTTCCAGACCGTGAGCCGTCACTTCCGGAACATTCCGGTGAACGAGAAGGAGACCCTGACCTACTTTATTTACATGGTGAAGAGCAGTAAGAGTCGGCTCGACCAGAAGTCAGACAGCAGCAAACAGCTGGACTAAAGTCCTCTCCTCCCTCCACTTCCCTCCACCAACCCCCCCCCCCGCCCTGCCCCCCTACTAGTCTCCCACCCCCACCCCCACCACCACAGACCCCCCCACCCACCCACCCAATAAGACTCAGACATAGACATTGACATGTGTGTTTGATAAAACCGAAAAAAGAGAGAGAGAGAGAGAGAGAAAAAGAAAAGGTGTTTCCGTCAGCCAAACGATGATTTAAGACTGTTCAGTTTCAGACTCTGCAGGGTAAACCCGCTGTAAGCTCTTATGTGAATATCCTGATATGTACAAAATACGCAGAGTATGAGGTTTCGACAACCTGGTAGAATGCTATGTATGATAACTGCCTTAACATGTTTGGTATTTTAGGTTTGTTTTTTTTCTTTTGTTTTTTCTTCTTCTTTTACGTTTGACTGTTAACAACTTCAGTGATGCCTGTGCCAAACCTGAGTGTGTAAGAGATGAGTGTGTAAGAGGGAAACGGACAGGGCGCGGTGGTGTGTTTCTGGAAGGAAAAGACTGGTCGCAAAGAGAGGCGTCGTACAAGTCAAGCTAGCAGCTAGCATAATACTAGCATTCATACTTCTTTCAGCTGTATGAAAGGAAATGCATGTCTAGAATGATGATGATGATGATGATGATGATGTTGTTGAATGATGTAGCATTTTTGCTCTCCCGATCTTTTTTTTTTTCTTTCATTCAGACTTCTCCTCCCCTGTTTTCCCCCTGTCGGTCCACTGACACTACTGACACACTACTGACACCGCAGGCTGTCGTGGTGTGGCTGTTTTATATTTGACTTTTACGTTTCCCAAATTTTCTACCTTTTTGTGAAAAAGTCCAGACCCTCGGTCCATCCTTGGTCGTCAGATCTTATGTGAAGTTGTGTTACGTATCTCACGGTCATTTTCATGGTTTCACCTTTTGAGACTAATTTTAAACATTGAAGTTATATTAGGGATGTAAAATAGCATTATTATTAATTAATTAATATGAATTAATAATTATTATTATTGTTATTAGTGAAAACATTAGCATTATTATAATTATAATTATTATTATTGATGCTGTTATTTCAGAAGAACGTTTTAGTTACTGCACTAACACAGGGAAGTCTCAAGTCCTAGTGAACCATTCGAACCGCCTAAATTGTGTTTTCCTATTTTTCCACGAGCGCCGTCTGTACTTTGCTCTCTGTGCTTTAGTGTTCACAACACGTCTGTTCTTTTTTGGAATGTAAGACCTGAGGAATCATGTCACCCTCAGTCGTTAAGTGACACCGGTCCTACTAACTCCTCCTTGCACAGTTTTGAAATGATGTGTGTGTCTCGTAAGCACACCAAACACAGGGACAACTGCACAGCTCGTTGGCCGAAAGAAGAGATGGAGTCCTGTAAAAAAGGAGAGAAAAAAGAAGACGACTCACTCTCACTTCCTCTGTCACAGTGAGGGGTTTCTGCTGTACGCTTGCTATTGGTCGGTGACTGTCAGTGGTGACTGACTTCACACCATGGTATGCCTTAGTATTGACTACAGAGGGAGGCTGGCGGAGGTAGAATTCGGAGGACGAGGCTCATTGTGATGCATGGAACGGAACGAGGAACTGTATCAAACGCCTCATTCAGTTCCGTGCGTCACAATGAGCCTCGTCCTCCGATTTCAACCGCCGCCAGCCTCCCCCGATTGACTTGTTATACCTTGTTTCCTCTCATAAACCGTATTTAATTAATCTGTAAGTTAAGTCTAACGTTTTCCATCTCATGCCATTAGTTTGCCACGTCAGGGTAGCCTTTACTGAAATATGAATGGCTTTTTTATTTTTGTTTTGCTTGTAGCTTTGTTAGTGCCATGTAGATTACCTTCTTTTTTTCCCCCTCCTATGTTATAACATATTGGCTGTGCTGCGTTAACCTAATTGTTGTAATAGATAACACATGTATTTAAATATGGCTGCTTATTGCTCTTAATAAACATATTGTACATAGGCAATGTATTGTCTTCATTTACAATGACGGGCAAATAAATGAACTCTTTACTCCCCTACATGACTTTCCTCGTTTTCTTCTTGTTGATCCAGTGAGTAATTTCTAAATCCACCACTAGGTGTCACCATCGCACTGTTAGGCCATTTAAAAAAAAAAAAAACTCCACACGGTTAATAAGGTGGAAGCTTTTTGCCTTATCATAAGCTATTAGCTGTTCTTTGTAACATGTTCAGGTTTATTAGAAGTTGAAACGATTTTGAAATTGTAGGCAACACATTTTCTTTGTTAGAATTTCTGGAATCTATATAGCAGTATTTACTGATTGGAAACATCTGTCATAAATCCTGGGTTAACTGCAGTGTAGTAACTTCCTTTAGGCCCTAACTTCTTCAGAAACATAAAGGTGATCAGAGGTGAGTTTGGTGTGTTTTACAGTTTACAGATCTTTTTGAACAAGTCTACATAGGGATTAGAACGATGCAAGTGAAAGGATAGATATATAAGCGCGCGAACAATTGTGTGATTGAGTTGTGTCTTTAAAGCGTCATGGATTACGTGGAACTGATAGTTATTACGTAGTTATTTCGTTAGTGTCTCCGCGTCCATCAGACCATAGGCGACTGACACTAATGAGGAATGATAATTCCTGCTCTGTGCAATCATTTCTATTAAATCACAGTGTTTCCGACGATCATTGTTTGTCTTTCAGACGCTATACGAAAATATGCATATTTATTCTTTTCTGTGAACTGAAGACTCAATCACAAACAAAACAACTACCTAACAACTAGTATAGCCTATTGGGGTACATCTAGGACTTATATCAAAATAGTTGTTGTTGCACAAGTAGACATATATTAAAGGGCAAATGTTCAGGCGAAACCAATTTTTTATCCTTATAGCCACCGAAATCAATTTCAAATGTGAAAAGTTATGCCATCCAAAATAAATCAGTTTTACTTATGTCTGCATCAGTGTTTTAAATCCTGTGTAGGCTGTCCCATATCCTCAAATTACGTTTTTAAATTAAAGATTGCCTATTGTAAGAAAGGTAACATATTTCACGCGTGTGCAAAATATGTGTTTCCTTCTCACTTGGTAAAATACAGAAAATGAATCGATAAATGAACCTAGATGAAATTAGATTATATTAGTATTCGCATAGACCGTGGCATGTTTTGTTGATCACGACTCAAAATGTATCAGGAAAATCATTTCCAAAATTGACCAAAGGCAAATCAACACCACAGTTGTTCATATCACTAAGCACCCACTGATTGATTCCATTGAACATTTACCAAAATGTTGTGATGAGATCATTCTTTTATTCGTCAACTATATGGGTATACTTTCACATCGATGCACACACTGGAAACAATCTCATTAAAAGCCAATTGTATCAAGTGTGAAATAGGCTATGTGCGTGACTTTCAACAGATATTTGTTTAAATGCTATAAAGACCGAGTGTTTTATGTTTAATCTCTGAACGTATATTTATTTTTCTATTTCAAACGGACAGTGACATTAATTTGAGGTAGATTTAACATTTTCTATACAAGACAGTACGTCTACAACAATATGCCTGTAGCGGGAAAATAGTGCTGAACAGCAAGGGCCCCCATGAGGCATAAGGAAACACAATATTGAACAAATATTTCTATCTCTCTCTCTCTCTCTCTCTCTCTCTCTCTCTCGTTGTGGCCTATCCACACGTCCAAACTATATCTCTCAGAATTACGTTAACACAATTTTCGCAATATGACAAAGAATAATTCTCTATAGGCAGTTGAATCGTTTACAATGTACAGCATTTCACCAAAGTCCACCGTGTTTGGTTTGGAACATTGCACGTATAGATGTGTATAAGTGGTTGTATTCCTCGCAGCGAGTGCGTGAATACTGAAGTCTTTGAGTGGGTCGTCGATCAGAACCGGACTGTCACTGGTTCAGTTCCAGCGCCCAGACTTGCTGAGGCCAACCTGTCCGTCCTTTGCACTTTTTCTCGCTGCCTAATGAGTCTTGCAAGCCTTCGTTCTGTAAAAGAAAAGCATAAAATACATATTTAGAATACTGTTGATTATGGACATTATCTTACGTTATGTATTGTATTGTAGCTTATACCACACTTATAAACTTAGTTGACAGTTGTATTGTGATGATTGTAGCAGCGTGATAATTTGATTGCACAACTGTATCAATTTAAAAAGATTGTTGCCTACAATTTGTAGTTACAGTTTCAACGTGTAGAACTAAAGCCTAATAGCCTAAACAAATACATTACACGTCTCAGGATGATAGGTATAACACATAGGCCTATCATAGGTGCATAAAATAGGCTTTTATTACATCACCTAAGAAGGCAATGTTATCATAATTTAGCATGAGACAGTTTTGCTCTATTTTGCAGGATGATACATTTGTGCACGATCGTAGAATATGCAATTATAATAATAGGCTAATCAAAACGCATGCATCATAGGCCTATGCGTTTTAATTATATTAAAGCATTTCTGACATTTGCAAATCAATAGCATATATGTACGCTGTTGTTTCATATAGGCTACCCCTATTTTTACATAAACGTACGTACCATTTCCCGTTTCCGTTTCATATCTCTGTTGTCATATTTCTTAATTTCGGCCTTGAAGCCCTCCGTCTCCCCAGTGTCTTTCGCCAGCACGTCCATCAGATAGGCTATATAACTCGTTGCCAGTCGTAACGTTTTGATTTTGGACAGTTTCGTGTCCGCGGGAACATTCGGTATACATTCTCTCAGCTCGGCGAAGGCGGTGTTGATGCTCTCCGTCCTGCGACGCTCCTTCTTCGGCCCCGAGGTCCTCCTCTTGCCCATCCGCGCGGAGAGGCCGTCCAGCGGGCTGTCACAGTGCGCCGGCCCGGGACCCCCGAACTCCGAGGGGGGGTAACCGCCACCACCGGGCGCCTGGATCTGGAAGTCAGGAGGCACCTCGCTGTGGTTGACCACCCAGCTCTGGAAGTACGGGCTGTCCTGGTGACACCTCTGGACGAATGGGAACGTCTCGTGCATCAGGTGATGGTGCTGGTAGCTCCCGATAAGGTTCATTTTGTTTAAAATAGACCAAAACTCCACGCGGGTCCTTTGTGTTGTACTCGAGGCTCGTCCCTCTCAGCCACACTGGTGGAAGTTTAGACGCTCAGGAGGAAGTGGCTCTCACGGCGGATGGTCTAATCGACATACAGCAAGCCCTGCACAAATACATATAGATGTCAATAAGTCATAAGACAAAAGCTAACTCACACGTTTGTTGTGTCAAGTTTGTCGAGAAAACTTTGTTCGTTGTCATTCTGATTCTGAAAGATAACGGTTCTAATATCTGAAGGGAAATAATGGTAGTACATCCAGGAATGGCTTGGTGATCTGGAGAGCACTTCTTTTTTCGTGGGATTGCTGCTCTCATTTGCACAGAGAAATTTGACCCTATGAAAGGTGCGGGGGCGCAGGTTTATATCGCCCCGAGAGCAACGGAACGACTCGTCAGCCAATGGGGTGAGAGGATACAGGTCGGGGTGGGGAGAGAGGGGGAGAGAAGTGTGCGCGAGGTTTACAATAACATGCGCCATGGGGCCGCAGTCAAACCAGTGGGAGTAACGGGACGGGGGTACCTGAATTGCGCAAGATTTTTTTGCACTTCTCTCATTTTTACTATAACGGAGTGATTATAGTGTTTTAGTTTGAATGTGTTTTGTTGAAACATGTGCCGTGAAAATGGCTTTTGTGGATTTTACATATTAAACGTTTGGAACGGTTTTACGCACGGACTTACGCACGCAATTTTCGCACGTCATATTTTTTTTAATGATTATTCTATATGACAGTTAGTATAATGTTGTATTTTCGTTCTGAATGGATTATGTTGATACACTGCATCTGTGTTTTAATCAGTACATTTACTACTTTAGGCATATTGTCTATTTATCTGGGCGTATAGCCTCTGATCCTTGAATTTAATGAGATCAATGTGAGGTACTAACAATTCTAACAATTTACAGGGATAATGCTTAGAAGCAACATATAATATTGATGTGACTTAGTGTGTCTTAGTGGATGACAAATCTATTTTAATTATGCATTTCAACGTCTATCATAGATGCTAAACCTATTTTAATGTATATATGTTTTTTTAATTTTTAATTATTATTTGGATTTCCATTTTGAAAGTTACTAGATAGCCTATGTAGGTTCAAGGCCAGTCATGCCCAAAGCCCTGGCAATACACGTAATCATCAAATAACCTTTCAAATGAGCATCAATCAGTTTTATGCTTACATGATTGTTGTCCTAAACTCGTGTCACGCGCTCTAGTCTATATTGAAATCATGGCGTGGTTGCCACGTTGAGTGATACAAATTCTACCTTGTACATGTATGTCTTAATACAACTGTGAAATAATTGAGAAATTAATTTAAATCATTTATTCATTTCAATTAATGTATAACTAATTTGTACATCAGAGAAGAAACAACGTGTATGATTAATAACCAATCATTCAGAAAGATCAAATCCCTCTCTCATAAACAAAGATATCAAGCTAGAGTGAGAGACAGAGAACATCTTGCATTCACCGTATTCGTAAAAAGGGGTATTTGAAGACATTATAACTTTGCTGTAAACATGATAAAGCCTCAACACATTAACAACACAATAGTATAACAATAAATCTAATCTAATCTAATATTAATTGAAGTGATCACGTTGTGTAGCCTATTGAAACGCTTACCAATACTCTTTGTTACTTTACAAACTAAAAAATCCATACTTTTGTAGAGTAATTTGAGTGCATATTTATTGTCCAAAAGGGTGCTTGTTGTGCCATGCATAGGTTATAGATACCATTGATAAATTGCAGCACATTATTGTGCCATACATGTGTAGGCCTGGCCGAAATGTGAATTAGTTAGCGCTTAGTTGTCTTGCTTATTATATGCAATATCTCAATGTAAATGTAGGCTATTTCTATAGGTTATGTGCAACACAACGTTGACATCACGTGAGCTTAGAATTATAAGGTTCTATCTCCGTTTAGAATGATAAGGTTCTATCTCCGTTTAGAATGATAAGGTTCTATCTCCGTTTAGAATGATAAGGTTCTATCTCCGTTTAGGGCAGTTCAGAGATATTGAGCGTCAAAGTTTTTACATTCCATTATGTTTGGTGAGATGGAACCTTTGTATTCTATGAATTACTAACTCAAAAATGTCAACCTTTTAAAAATAACACCACACAGGCATTAATAAACACCTCATGGATCAGATTATGTAAAAAACTCAATTTTGACAAAAATGGAGATAGAACCTTATAATTATAACGTCACGATCAGCACTTACTTCAATAATAACGTGCGAGTCCTCCAGTTGAAAGGAACGCGCTGGGCCGCATTGTTCATTCTCATAGCTCAGTCAAGTAGAGCATTCCGCCCTCAGCCCCATCCAAACACCACCTTATCTCTATCAGGCTAAAACATTATCCCATTACATTACATGACCTTGACGCTATTTAGAAACCATTTACTGCATTTCTTATCTAAATATAGCCATAAATCAGTAGGTGTCACGTTCCAGTGTAACACACATATTCCATAAAAGCACTTCTCGGAGGGGCCTTGTTTATATTAGCGCCGTTTGGCCGCATATCATCTCCCGTGTTAATGCCAACGGTCAGGAAAAATAATCAGTCACAATATTTTGCCCATTATTGATGAACTGTCGGAGTCTGGGTGAGCTGGTCTTCGGTGTTCAGAATGAGATATTGGGAAGAGTCACACTATACGAGAATAGTGTTAATCTTTGTCATTCAATTTCGTAAATAGCCCCACTGTTGCTTTCAAAGTAGTGACATTTTTTTAGAGCTTCAATCTTATTATTACTGACACATTAATGCTCCTTTATGGGAAGAAAATCGTTTTATTCAACAGGTAGAAACAGGTTTAAAATATCTAGCTATCTTGTTGTGTGGTCTCATCGCAAAATGATCAATGATATACTGCAACCCCATTTAAATGCATTGGTTGTTGAAGCATTTTATAATTATAACGATAATCTATCCTTTTTTGGAGTCATTTTCTTCACTTAGAATTATGCAGAACCTCTCCATATTATGTTTCTATCAAATATTACAACAATAATTATTGTTTCCATTGAATACATTCTAGTATCTCTACGTCTCTCTGTATTTGCCCCTGGCCCATAGCTCTCTTCCCAGTCGGCCTGAACCAGGCTCTGCTGCAGTCAGACGCCGAGTCTCGAAAACAAAACCTGACACTGTTGATTAAGACGTCCACTACACAGATATGAAATATAATACTGCTCATATAGCTCCCATATTCTCCCTCTTACTGACACTGTTCAACACTGGAAATGCATTAGGGTCATAGGCTTGAGTCAACTCTCTCTCTCTCTCTCTCTCTCTCTCTCTCTCTCTCTCTCTCTCTCTCTCTCTCTCTCCATATCTCTCATCTCAACCATTCCAAATGTCTTTCTCCCCCCCCCCCCCCCCTCTCTCTCTGTAGCTCTCTCTGTCTCTGTCCCCCCCCCATCTCCCTCTCTCTCTCTCTCTCTCTCTCTCTCTCTCTCTCTCTCTCTCTCTCTCTCTCTCTCTCTCTCTCCTCTCTCTCTCCCTCTCCCTCTCTCTCTCTCCCTCCCTCTCTCTCTCTCTCCCTCCCCCCCTCCCTCCGCCTTGGGAAACATCCAAAATAGGTCATAGGGAGCCATCTTGGCCGTGTTATGAGTTCTCCTCATAATTGTTTGTGTCATCATGTAGATTTTTCAATGGACGCTGTTTCCCCCCTCTTCAGAGTGCTTACTCTGGTCTCCACATTTTAAACAAATATCCCCCAGATTCAAAGCTGAACATACTCTATTATGGCAACCCAACCCACTGCTCCTGGAAAAAAACGTTTTTCTTTTTCTGCAATTACACTTCTCTCTTGCGGCTTCTGGCCTGTGTTTATGATGTGTGTTCCTATGGACATCTCCTCTAGTCCTCGCATGCAACTGTCTGAATTAACGTAGATTAAACGTAAATGCCGTTTACGTCTCTAGTCTTGCATGGAACTGACTGGATTAACGTTGATTAAATGTAAACGGACTGCCATTTACCATGGAAGCCGTTGGCCCGCTCATTGGGAGCAATTTGGGGTTCAGTGTCTGTGTCTTGCCCAAGGACACCTCGACCGACACGTGGCCAGACGGGGATCAAACCTCTGAACGGCCAACCTTGCGATCATTCGACACCGGCTCTCCCTCCTGAGCCACAGCCGCCCCAGTAAAACAGAACTGCAGACTTTGGCGTCAGTTCTATTCCTCGTAGGCCGACCGGCTCCAGTCTCTCCGCCAGCATCTCTATGGACTCAGTAGAGTCCTCGCCCCGAGCCAGATATGCCGTTTACATACGCCATTTAGCTGAGGCTTTTATCCCAAGCGACTCGACTCCAAGATGTTGTTGAAAACGTGTAAATTGTGGTGCTTACCCTAAAAATGCTCTGAGGCCTGCTGCAAATTGATCACATCTGCGTTCACACGCAAGAAGCTAAAACAAAGACTCTGTAGCTTTTTAAAAGTAAACATCCACATGCTAAAATGCCTGCTTTATGCGTATGCACCCAGCTTTTCAGCATGCAGCAAACAGCCAGCATCTCTCCCACCCATGTCCCCCCTGCTCCCCCATGCCCCCCCCCTCCTCCCACATGCCCCCCCCCCCCCCCCCCTCCTGACCATCACAGCCAGCCAGTCGCTGTGTGCTCGCCCCATCCTCCACCAATAAAGATAAGAGCTGGTGGTTGGAATGTGGCGAAGGTGGCTTGGTGAGGTACTCTCTCTCTCTCTGTCTCTCTCTCTCTTTCTCTCTCTCTCCCTCGCTCTCTCTCTCACACACTTTCTTTCTCACTTTCTTTCTCTCTTTCTTTCTCTCTCTCTCTCTCCCTCTTGCATCTCTCTTTCTCTCTCCATTTCCATCTCCATCTCTCTCTCACCCCCTCTCTTTCTCTCTCTCTCTTTCTCTCTCTCTCCATCTCTCTCTCTCTTTCTCTCTCTCTCCATCTCTCTCTCTCTCCATCTCTCTCTCTCTCTCTCTCTCTCTCTCTCTCTCTCTCTCTCCGTCAGATTCCTGTGTTTGTTTACAACAGTGATGACAGTAGCCCCAGTGCTGATTTATGCCAAGGGGGGGCGTTGGGGTTGGGGGGGGTGGAGGTATATGGATCTGGACAGAAGCCTACCCAGCAGACTACACCCAGCAGGCCCCATCATCCCCAGACTGGGCAGACGCCCTGTGCCCCCCCCCTCCCACCCCGCCCTCCACCCCACCCTGGTTTTACCGTCCCTGGCTCCTAGACCACCGAGGGGACTGGCACTAATGATTTCACAGCAGTCATTTTAAAAGAGCAGGGCTGCACAACGTCAGAACGGCCCAGTTGTGAGTGTTTTGGGAGAACAGCGCTGACAAGCGAAAAAACATCATCATACGTTCTAGGGTTTGACCCTGGGAACTTAGAAACGTTGGAGTTTTCTCAATTGCTGGAAGTTTTGTTCCAGTTCCTTTATGGATGGTTTAGCCATGTTTGACATACTCTCTCCATTAACCCTAACCCTTGTAAAGCCTAGGAGTTGCCTAGCAACAGAGTGGCAGTTGATCGTTTGTTTTCGCAGTGTGAACATCTATAGACCGTCTATAGGGGCCTATCAAAATAAAGTGTCTCCTAAAATCGCGTGAGTTCTGATTCGTATAGTCTTCCGTACGCATTCGTAGCTGTTTGCATTGTAGTGTAGAGTTGTGTTCTCCGTGTTTCCAACGGACCTAATTACCTCACAGCCTCATAATGGTGGAAGCAGGTAGTTAAAGGGGATGTCTGTCCATTCATACTGAAGTTCTCTGTGCTCATTAAAGGGAATCAATGAACTACAGATGTGAGATGGTCATTAGTTTACCTGGAGGGAGTGTTTGGAGGGGTTAAGGCCTAGCAAAATTAGACAGGCAGACAGGCGGACAGGCGAACTGACAGATAGACAGGCAGACAGACAGGCAGATAGGCGGACAGGCGGACAGACAGGCAGACAGACAGGCAGATGGACGGACGGACGGACGGACGATCAGGCAGACAGGCAGATACGCGGACAGACTATCAGGCAGACAGACAGGCAGATGGACGGACAGACTATCAGACAGGCAGATAGGCGGACAGGCGGACAGACAGACAGACAGACAGGCAGACAGACATGCAGATGGACGGACGGACAGACAGACTATCAGGCAGATGGACGGACGGACGGACGGACAGACGATCAGACAGACAGACTGAGAAAGACACAGACTGGATGACATGAGAGGCTTATGGCCGTACCGTACTGTGTATCAGAGAGCATGCTGAACCTGTTACCGTAATGATCCACCTAAGCCGCCCCCTCCCTGTGAACCTGTGTGGGGGTTAAAGAGAGATGGTGTGTGATCAGATAGGGGGGGTGGGGAAGGTTTTCTGGGTTTAAAACAAAAGTCCTGGATCAAATCACACTGTTCAATGGGAGATTCCCTTTTTGAATGAATGATGAATGAATGGTCTTTATTGTCATTGATATAGTACAGGTACCAAACAACGACATTTGGGAGGGGGGGGCTCCCCTGGTGCTAGGAAAGAAAAAAACAACAACTAAAAAACAAGAAGGGAAAGGAGCTGGTTTACATAAATAAAGGCTATGTACACTATCCACTATACTATACTATACAAATAAAACACTGTGCTGTACTCTATGCTATGCTATACCTATTCTAACATTTCATATTCTCTGAACCTTATGTACCCTAGGGTTGTCATATTGCACATAGTGTTATTGCACATTCATTTAAAGTGTCGCAGTTTGCAGGCTTGAAATGTACACATTTGTGCCTCAGCACTACACCTGATTTCAATCCAGCAGCTGCCATCAATCCGTCCAGACTGTCCAGGGCCCAGAACCTAGGTCTTTGCTGTGTTCAGGGCCTGAATGGCCCTGGGGTAGAAGCTGAGCTTCAGTCTGTTTGTCCTTGCGAACATGGCCCTGAACCGCCTGTTCGAGGGCAGCCGAGCAAAGTGTTCGTACCCAGGGTGGGATGGGTCTCTGGAGATCTTGGAGGCCTTCCTGAGGCAGCGTGTGTTGTACAGCTCTTCCAGAGAGGGGAGGGGGGCGCCGGTGATCTTCTGGGCCGATCTCACGACTCTCTGTAGCGCATTCCTCTCTGCGGCTGTGCAGCTGGAGAACCAGTTGCAGATGCAGTAGGTGAGGATGCTCTCCACTGCGCAGCGGTAGAAGGCCACCAGCATCTCCTGTCCGATGTGGTCTTTCCTGAGGACTCTCAGGAAGAAGAGCCGCTGTTGTGCCTTCTTGATGATGGCTGCTGTGTTGTTCTTCCAGGACAGGTCATCCTGTATGTGCACCCCCAGGAATCAGAGGGTTGAGACTCTCTCCACGCTCCCTCCGTCGATGAGCAGGGGCTGGACCTCAGATTTTTTCCTCCTGAAGTCCACGATGATTTCCTGGGTCTTTGACTGGTTCAGCAGCAGGTTGTTAACCTTGCACAGCTTGCTCAGCTGCTCTACCTCATCCCTGTACGCCGCCTCGTCCCCCCCCGAGATGCAGCCCACCACAGTGGTGTCGTCTGCAAACTTTACGATGGAGTTGCTGGGGTGGACGGGGGTGAAGTCGTAGGTGTAGAGGTTGTAGAGGATGGGGCTGCAAAGAGCAGTCTCGCGTAGCTGTTTCCCCTCTCCAGGTGGGATAGAGTGGAGTGGAGAGTCGTCGCGATGGCGTCCTCTGTGGACCTGTGGGCTCTGTAGGCGAACTGGTATGGATCCAGGTTGGGCGGGAGGCGTGTGACTATGTGGGCCCGGACTAGTTTCTCGAAGCACTTCATGATGATTGGTGTGAGTGCCACCGGGCGGTAGTCGTTTAGGCAGCTCACCGTGCTTTTCTTCGGGACTGGGATGATAGTTGAGGTTTTCAGGCAGGGTGGGATGGTGGCCTGGGACAGGGACTGGTTGAAGATGTTGGTGAAAACCCCGGCCAGCTGGTCGGCGCAGTCCCTCAGCACCCGTCCCAGGACGCCATCTTGAGCATTTTGGCATTTTGAGGATGCCTTTGTCAGTATTAGGAGACGTATAGGCTTGATCTGTGTCCTGAAACTGTCCTGGACAAGGCCGGGGGGGTGGGGCTCGTTTAAAACTCAGAGTGCCTACAGTCCCTTGGATCTTAGATCAGCGGTCTCAGTCGAGGCTTTTAAAAAACAACTAAAGACTGTCTTGTACAGACACCTGTTATCTGTTAAGTGTTCTTATTTTCACTTGTTTGCCTATTTTAACCTGCTATGACTTTCCCTCTTTTATTATGTTTTATCATGTTTCTTCTTTATTATGTTCTCTATATGTAAAGCACTTTGTGACCCTTGGTCTGGGAAAGGTGCTGTACAAATACATTTTACTTTCTTACTTACTTACTTACAGTAGTTACGAACGAGGTATGAGGGGGGAATTCGGGTCTCGCTGCTCTAAACCGGTAACGGTCGCCAGGAAACTAAAGGGGGTGTGACTTGGCTGCCAAACATAAGATGCCAACCAGCCTAACAAGGGCCGTGCCCCCCCTGCCCCCCGTCTCTGAGGTAGCCTACGGGCCTACGGTATCTAGGCCTTAAAATAGCCCCGAAGGTCCTTCGGCATCGCTACGCGTGATAGTGTCAGATCGGCCCCCGGAATGCACTGACAAGCTCTCAGACCAGACGCTTCATTGGATGCTTATCATAGCAACACTGTCTCCGATTGGATGCTTATCATAGCAACACTGTCTGTGATTGGATGCTTATCACGGCCGTGCCGCGGCTCTGTTCTAATGGAATGACGGTCGGACGTGAGTCGTTGGATGCCTGCTCAGGGTGAGGTCCACGTAATCTACGGTCTGGACTTTCCCTGTGTGCGTGCGTGTGTGTGTGTGCGTGTGTGTGAGTGTGTGTGTGTGTGTGTGTGTGTGTGTGTGTGCGTGTGTGTGTGTGCGTGCGTGTGTGTGTGTGTGTGCGTGTGTGCGTGTGTGCGTGTGTGTGTGCGTGTGTGTGTGTGTGTGCGTGTGTGCGTGTATGTATGTGTACGTCTGTGTGTGTGTGTGTGTGTGTGTGTGTGCACGGGTGCGAGCGAGCAAAGTGCATGTGTGTCTGCTAGTTAAAGCCAACAGCCCTAGCATAGAAGACTTTTTCTTATGATGACCGATGGATAGATAATTACACTTACTTAGACGAATGTATTTGTTGTAAGTCGCTTTGGTATAAAGGCGTCTGCTAAATGGCAGAAATGTCAATGTAAATGCGACATAACAGCAGCGAGCTGTAAGACGTGTCCTGGCGGGGACATGAATGATAACGTGAGACCAAGTGACACGAATGTTTCGAACGCGTCGCCACACCAAAAGTGAAGTTATATTCGTGTGAGTTACAGTGATGCTGTCCTGTCTGGCCTGTGGTCTTCTGACGGGGTGTCTGGGAGCTGAGGAGGAGGGAGAGGCAGTCCCCAGAAGAAAGAGGATATGGCTGTTGTGGTCCTTCCTCTGTGGTTTATGGCTCTGCCATAAGAGACCAACTCCCATATAGATTGACAGGAGGGAATACGTCTTCTACGAACTTTCCTATTCCAAAATATATACCGTCCACCAAAGATAGTCTACGTCATTGTGTTTGCATTTTTGTCTGAGTGAGGGATATCAACCATCCTCATTCAATTCAATTCAATTCAATTCAATTCAACTTTATTTGTTTAGTGCAGTGCACTAGGAACATGACTTGGTATTCTACCATGCTGAACAAGCTTGGGGAAGAAACTGTTCAAGTGGCGTGATGTTTTTGACCTGGTGGCCCTGTACCGCTGTCCATATAATAATATAATACAATGATATATATTATTATTATAATATTATGTAAAATCGAAATATAATATTGTTATTCATCTGTCAAGAACAATAGTGCAAGGGGCGCAGAATTGTGAAATTGTGATAAACTTCCTGATAAAGTCGACATCGGAAAATCCTGGGGAGGCTTTTTCAATTCATGAATTGAATTTCAGTTCTTCACCTGGAATCACTGAACTCAGACTGACTTGACCCCGGGTCTGAACAGCAGCTCAGCGCTGAGCCTGAAGGGCATAAATCTGCTGTAGTGTTTGGTGTCTCTCCTCCTCGTTCCTGGTGGGAATCCTGTGGGAACTTAAGGAGCGGAGAAGAGGAGTGCCACAGGGTCAATCTGGTCTAAGCCCCTAAACCCAGTGCCTCTAAACCCAGACCAACACAACACAGGCTGGTACTGGGCCTCTAAACCCAGAGTGGACCAACACAACACAACACAGGCTGGTACTGGTCCTCTAAACCCAGAGTGGACCAACACAACACAACACAGGCTGGTACTGGTCCTCTAAACCCAGAGTGGACCAACACAACACAGAGAACTGGTGCCTCTAAACCCAGACCAACACAACACAGGCGGGTACTGGTACTGATGAATTAATGTTAATTAATACTGGACTGTTGACACTATCCATCTTTCTGATGTCTATTTTATGGCTTTTGTATTTATCTTTTATCTTATTATCTTATTATTCAATTGCCACTTTATATTGTTGCTGTTCTATCTATCGAAACATTCTGGACTTGGACCTGGCCCAGACCGGGCCTGACCTTGGGTCTGATTAAATCTGAGGGTCATTCAAAATTAAATTCTCCTCATGCTAATGGAGTGAATCAGAAAATGTATTAACGATTTGAAAGTTGCTCATCGTTTTACCTGAGGAGAATTGTTGAATTCATTCATAGACTTAACTTCTTCTTGAATTGAGTGAATAGAAATTTCAAATGGACTAATTCCCGACCCAAACCGTGCCTTGGTACCAGAACTATGCAGAATAGAACAATTATAATTGATACCATTCCTCAACCGATTCCGTGCATTACAATGATGAGGCCCGTCCTCCGATTTCCACCTCCACCAGCCTCCCCCTGGTGTAGAACCCTCTAGGCTCCTTCCTCAGTCCTTCCCTGCTACGCTACGCTACCCTCCTCTACGCTACGCTACCCTCCTCTCTCTGCTACCCTCCTCTCTCTGTTACCCTCCTCTCTCTGCTACCCTCCTCTCTCTGTTACCCTCCTCTCTCTGCTACCCTCCTCTCTCTGTTACCCTCCTCTCTCTGTTACCCTCCTCTCTCTGCTACCCTCCTCTCTCTGCTACCCTCCTCTCTCTGCTACCCTCCTCTCTCTGCTACCCTCCTCTCTCTGTTACCCTCCTCTCTCTGCTACCCTCCTCTCTCTCTGCTACCCTCCTCTCTCTGTTACCCTCCTCTCTCTGCTACCCTCCTCTCTCTGTTACCCTCCTCTCTCTCTCTGCTACCCTCCTCTCTCTGTTACCCTCCTCTCTCTGCTACCCTCGTCTCTCTGCTACCCTCCTCTCTCTCTCTGCTACCCTCCTCTCTCTCTGCTACCCTCCTCTCTCTGTTACCCTCCTCTCTCTGTTACCCTCCTCTCTCTGTTACCCTCCTCTCTCTGCTACCCTCCTCTCTCTGCTACCCTCCTCTCTCTGCTACCCTCCTCTCTCTGCTACCCTCCTCTCTCTCTGCTACCCTCCTCTCTCTGTTACCCTCCTCTCTCTGCTACCCTCCTCTCTCTCTGCTACCCTCCTCTCTCTGCTACCCTCGTCTCTCTCTGCTACCCTCCTCTCTCTGTTACCCTTCTCTCCCTGCTACCCTCCCCTCTCTGCTACCCTCCTCTCTCTCTGCTGCCCTCCTCTCTCTCTGTTACCCTCCTCTCTCTGCTACCCTCCTCTCTCTGCTACCCTCCTCTCTCTGCTACCCTCCTCTCTCTCTGCTACCCTCCTCTCTCTCTGCTACCCTCCTCTCTCTGCTACCCTCCTCTCTCTGCTACCCTCCTCTCTCTCTGCTACCCTCCTCTCTCTGTTACCCTCCTCTCTCTGTTACCCTCCTCTCTCTGCTACCCTCCTCTCTCTGCTACCCTCCTCTCTCTGCTACCCTCCTCTCTCTGCTACCCTCCTCTCTCTCTGTTACCCTCCTCTCTCTGTTACCCTCCTCTCTCTCTGTTACCCTCCTCTCTCTGCTACCCTCCTCTCTCTCTGTTACCCTCCTCTCTCTGTTACCCTCCTCTCTCTGTTACCCTCCTCTCTCTGCTACCCTCCTCTCTCTGCAACCCTCCTCTCTCTGCAACCCTTCTCTCTCTGCTACCCTCCTCTCTCTGCTACCCTCCTCTCTCTCTGCTACCCTCCTCTCTCTGCTACCCTCCTCTCTCTCTGCTACCCTCCTCTCTCTGCTACCCTCCTCTCTCTCTGCTACCCTCCTCTCTCTCTGCTACCCTCCTCTCTCTCTGCTACCCTCCTCTCTCTGTTACCCTCCTCTCTCTCTGTTACCCTCCTCTCTCTGCTACCCTCCTCTCTCTGCTACCCTCCTCTCTCTGCTACCCTCCTCTCTCTCTGCTACCCTCCTCTCTCTGTTACCCTCCTCTCTCTCTGCTACCCTCCTCTCTCTCTGCTACCCTCCTCTCTCTGCTACCCTCCTCTCTCTGTTACCCTCCTCTCTCTCTGCTACCCTCCTCTCTCTGCTACCCTCCTCTCTCTGCTACCCTCCTCTCTCTCTGCTACCCTCCTCTCTCTGCTACCCTCCTCTCTCTGCTACCCTCCTCTCTCTCTCTGCCTTCCCATTCCCTGGCTTCACCATGTCCGCTTCGTTCTGCAGCCTCGCTCCTGAGAAAAAACAGACACCTCTACTACCGCCACCCTCCCTCCTCCCTCCCTCCCTCCCCTCCCCCCTTTCTTCTCTTTCCCTCTCCCCCCTCAGGTCTTTGTTGAGGCAGCAGCTCTTCTGTTCTGACACATGACCTCTGCCATGCATTAGATTAGACAGTAGTGTACAACACTATCAAACATGCAACCGAATATACCGGCTGTGAGATAATGTTTTAACACAACCGCGTCTGTGGCGTTACCTCATAGGAAGTGTTACCGCTCCGAAACGTGTCCGTTTGCCATGCGCCCGTTTTCAACAGCGATAACGGATTTGATTTATCCCTCCACTAAAACATATACTTTAATCCAATGAAACTGCGTTCACTATGGGTTTTCTGTACGCTTGGCAACATTAGGAGGTAAGAAATCACCTCTGTCGAGTGTAGCGTAACGGAGGCCTCTGTGAGTTTTGTTTTCTACCGTTCCTCTCTTCCCCTTACCCGGGTGCAGGTTTCTGTGGACTCTCTCAGGGGCTATGGGCTTATCCAGGATGACATGTTGTAATTCTCTGTATACATTTCGTTCATTTGCATGTGAAGTATTTGCGCCGCCTGTCACCAAATGAATGAATTATGATGGAGGATTTTTTGTTTTTGTATTTAAACAATGCAAGCTCAATTAGAGTGAAGGATGATGCCGGGAAGACGACATGAACGTTTGGCGATTAGCGGAGGAACAATGCACCTTTCTGTTCAGTGATCGGTACGTTAAAAGTTTTGCCATTTAGCAGACACCTTTATCCAAAGCGACTTACAACAAATACATTTGTCTAAGTAAGTGAGTCATCTATCCACCAGTTCTAGCAGGAAAAAGTCATCTATGCTCGGGCCATTGGCAGTCGTGATGCTAGAAGAAAATAAAAAATAAAAATAAAATATTTTAAGGGTTAGGGTTAGAGAGGGGATGTAGAGGTCTCAGGAGGGACAGTTACGGTGTAGCCTGAAGAGATGGTGTTCATTGTAAGTTCCCCTCTGTCTCCAGTGCAGTACCGTCTGTGTGTGTCTGAAGATGACGTCCCTATTCGGTTGTTAAGTCGTGACGTGTTTCCGGGTCCAACGTTGGCTGAGGCGCTCTCTTCGAAATGCCTCAGTAATAATAATAATTCATTATATTTGTATATGAATGAATGAATGAATGGTCTTTATTGTCATTGATATAGTACAGGTACCAAACAACGAAATTTGGGAGGGGGGGCTCCCCTGGTGCTAGGAAAGGGAAAGGAGCTGGTTTACACAAATAAAGGCTATGTACACTATCCACTATACTATACTGTACAAATAAAACACTGTGCTGTACTCTATGCTATGCTATACCTGTGTTGTCCGGCAACACTTTCTTTATTTTCTTTAGAAAAAGTTAAAAGGTTCATATTTGATGTAGTGACATCACTTCCTGTTTACCGCAAATCTACTTCCGGTTAATCTACTTCCGGTTAGGGAGTTCGTTCTTTGCCAGAGCGAGACCGAGACGTTACGTTTGTTCTCCATTCATCATTCAACATCCATGTTCAGTTTTACACAAAGCAATGTTGTAAGTACGAAATATCAAGTGTTGGATTGTTAGCTTTATATATTAGTCATCATTTGTTGGGAATATTATGTTTTTAGTTATTATTTTGTACATCCTGTTGAAACATGTTTTGTGCTGTTTGTCTTGCAGTTTTTATCAGTTCAATACACCTGATTTGAAAAGCCACTCTACGCCTCTTTCTTTGATGAACTTTATTGACAAGGTTTAGCTAGATGTTACCAGAGAACATCATAATACCTATTCTAACATTTCCTATTCTCTGCAACCTTATGTACACAAGGGTTGTCATATTGCACATAGTGTTATTGCACATTCATTTAAAGTGTCGCAGTTTGCAGGCTTGCGCTTTTCCGAGGCTCAAAGACGCTGACAATATGGGAAAAACGTGAAAGTGCTGTGTCCCTTGTTGTATGAATAGATCCGAGTCTAAAAAACGATTGAACTGTCATTCTACCGCTTTAGTACACTGGTACTCTGGTGCGGGGCCGTTTTTATTTGGACCCGGAAATTGCTAAACGTCACGTTTGACGTCAGACTTAACAACCGAATTGGCCTGGTATTGATATCAAATGTTGTCCGATTGTGTTCTGAATTAGAACTTTGTGATATGATTTCCATGTTCCGTTTATGTCATGGATATCTGTTTAATTGCTTATGATTCACCAGTGATATACATTTTTTATATATTTTTTATATATACATTTTGTATATTTTTCACTCCTTAACGGATTAATTATTGCTTATTTGAACAACCACAGCTCAACAAGAATATGTAAATATATCAACAAAAGAGGTTCTAGATGACAACATTGACCGGGTCAATTTGACCCCTTCAAACATGTTTTATTTTCTGACACGTGTCCCAGCGAGCTCCTTCATCAAAGCATGAGATTCAGCACTTTGCAGGAATCTAGTCGGACTCACTGAGAATATGTACGTACATGTTTATGAAACCGAATGTCGTTGCAATGAGACGAGTATTTACGTGTGTATGTAAGTATGTATGTATGTATGTATGTATGTATGTATGTATGTATGTATGTATGTATGTATGTATGTATATCTTTCTGTCTGTCTGTCTGTCTGTCTGTGTGTGTGTGTGTGTGTGTGTGTGTGTGTGTGTGTGTGTGTGTGTGTGTGTGTGTGTGTGTGTGTGTGTGTTCTGTACAGTATATAATATATGTGCATGCCTCATCGATGGATGTTTTTTTCAGTTTTTTCGGTGGGAGTATTATAATTAGCATATCAGACCGGCGGCCTTTTTTGACAAGCTGGATTTAGTGCGGCCGGGGGGCCCAGAAGCTTCTAACCCAGGTTCTGCAAAGGTCTCCTCTTCTGAGATGTTTTCTCGTCCTCCGGGGCATCCGTCTTCTCCTTTAAGTACCCCTCGTGAGACCGCTGGGGTTATATATCGTTTATTTGGCGAGGAGGATTACAATGTTCTGGGCTGGAATAATCCGTTCTCAGGTTTAAACATCTCAGGTCCCCCTCGTATCTCTGCGCTGTCGTTGGAGGTTCGAACTCTGACCCCCGGCGGCGGACTCCCCTCCCGCTCAGCCCCGGTGAGAACCGGCCCGACTGGCCCAGCCCAACGGTGGAGATGGGGCGCATTGTTTTATGGCGCGATCTGTCTTGCAGTGTCTCGGCCCAAATCCTATTTTTACGGCTTGCTTATGCATTCCTGCTGCAAATGGTTTACATACCAGGGCTGGGGAGACCTCCTAAATCAGCTGGCAGGTCGAGGCAGCTGGGACAAGGTGGAAGCCCTGTCATCGTCCTGCTCCCGACGCGATTAATGAACCTCAAATCGAGATAATAACACGGCGGCGTGACCCGGGGCAGGAGGATTACATCACCTCCACGGAAATTCAATTCCGACTCTTGTCGTTCCTCGTCACTGAGAACCCTCTGTGACATTTCAACATATTTTTTTTATTTTTCTTCTTCTACTGAAAAGTGGAAAAGAAAGCAAAAGCAAAACAACGCCCCTTCGTGATATTAGTGGTGGTGTGTGTGTGTGTGTGTGTGTGTGTGTCCCCGTGTGTCTGTGGGTGTCGGGGGGGGGGGGGGGGGTGTGTGGGTGTGTGTGTGTGTGTGTGTGTGTGTGTGTGTGTGAGTCCATCCGTGCATGTGTGTGTGTGTGTGTGTGTGTGTTCATTCGAGGGTCCCCCCTTCAACACTGTTCAAACATTGTGGGGTGCAGGGCGGAGGGCTCTGAGGTTGTCAGAGAGGAGTTAAGGGGTGCTGACTGGTCATTCAGGACGGGGTACAACGCGGTCCACTGTTCACCGCGCAGGCACACAAATCCTCTGGTACCCACTCTGTTTTTAAAACCTTGTTTCCTTCATGTTAGCAGCCCATAAAGGGCCGCCCATACACTGCCACAGCCAAAACAATCTCGGGCCTTCACTATTTTAATATGGCACACTTCACTGGGGGAGCTAATCACGCTTCTTTGGGGGTTTTTCCTTAGTCAGGAGAACTCCTTTGGCTTCGGCTGTTATATATTTATATATTATATTATAAATGAGTTCTGTCGTGCTGTCTGACTGAACTTCCTCTGACTCCGAAACTCCTTATTCCATTGACTGCTAGATTTGTTTATGTTGACATACAAGATTTGACAATACCGCTTATTTAATCACCCCCATCCCCCCCCCCCCCCCTGCCCCCCGCACCCTCTCCCCTCTCCCGACTCCTTCCTCTCTCTCTCCCCTCGCTTCGCCTTCCAAAGAACTGCTTCCTCGCATGTGGGAGAAAAATGTTCTTCAAGGTTCTTATGAGTGAAAAGGATGTTACCTCATTAAAGGAGAGGCCGTAAACCTGTCTCCCCACTCAGCCTCGCCGCGCCACATCTGGCTCCCTCCCTCCCTCGCCCCGCTACCCTCCCTTTAAACCACTCATTGTTTCTCCTCGTAGCCTCCTCACCCAGCTCCTCCGGCTCCTAGAACCTGGACGGCTGATTTATAGCCGATTGCCGTTCGTGTCAGTTCGCTGTTCGGTCCTCCATCGACATCGGTTGGTGTCGTGTTATGCAATGTTCGGTCAGATTTCATCCTGTTTGCCAAGACACGTTTTTTTTGTTTTATCGACCTTTTTATTTTCTTTATCTTTATTTAACAGATTCTCTCAGATTTACGCGTTTAACAATCTGGCCAAAGTGGTGAACAGAAGACAGCACAACTGATAAAACAATGTGGCCTCTCTCTCTGTGTTTGGCTTGAATTAGGGGAGGCTGGTAGAGGTAGAAATCAGAGGATAGGCTCATTGGCGCGTGGAATGGAGTGGAGAACGGTATCAAACACAAGTAGTATTCTGTTACAGATGTTCCAATGTCCTCTGGCCAGAGTGCACCTGAAACAGGCAGGGAGGGTAAATACAGGGGTTGGATTTGTGTGCTAAGCTGGTCGATGAGGACAGAGGATAGCACGCCTCAACAGTTGCACTGAACACCAGATAAAACAGATTGTTTTGGCCACGAAACTGAGAAGCGGGGGCGGAAGGTCTTGGAGCAGGGGGCCGGTCCAGATGGGAGCTGCCGTGTGACTTCCTAGCTACTGGTGCTGCTAGACATACTAGACATATCACACTTTAGCATTTTTTCTGGAGAATCATGTTCAGTTCTTGAAAGGTCTTGACAACAGTGTAAAGTGACTATAATACAGTTTCTTTACTGTTACTTCTAGCACTGTGACTGCCAATGGCCCCTGGTCCGAACATAGATGAGTTTTTTCTTATCATGACTGATGTATAGATGATTCAATTACTTAGACAAATTTACAGCAGCAGTTTCAGACAAAACTCAGGCTTAAACACACATAAACATTACAAACAACCATTGAGAAACTATTTTGTTTCCTGGGTGAATGAGAACTATTCTAAATGTCTTTAATATCTGTCGTCTTTCCTCCCTGCTTTATTTGAATCTAGAATGGTCTCCCCTGGTAGTGGAGTGGTGTCTGTTCTGAACGGTTTATGACCCAAACTACATCAGTGTCTCATACAGAATCTCCCCTCCCATAAGACACAGCCCATAGATCACAGCCCATAGATCTGTGTGTGTGTGTGTGTGTGTGTGTGTGTGTGTGTGTGTCTGTGAGTCTGTTATGTGTGTGTGTGTGTGTGTGTGTGTCCATGAGTCTGTTATGTGTGTGTGTGTGTGTGTGTCCGTGAGTCTGTTATGTGTGTGTGTGTGTGTGTGTGTGTGTGTGTGTGTGTGTCTGTGAGCCTGTTATGTGTGTGTGTGTGTCCGTGAGTCTGTTATGTGTGTGTGTGTGTGTGTGCTTGCGTGTGCGTGTATGTGTGTGAGGGGATTGTGGCATTAAGGCATGATATACTGTGGCTCACCTATATAACTGTGTGTACAGGTCTCTGTACATCAGCAGTAAGACCAGACAGAAGCAGGAAGACCACAGAGTAGCACGCCTCACCAGACGCTTCCAATTACAACCCTATATCTGTCAGGCCTCGCAAAGAATGCGCTTTATGAAAACAATGTCCTGCAAAACAGCACGCAAGTCTATATATATATACATAATCATTTTATAACAATAATAATTATTATAATAATAATATATTGCATACAATTAGTTGTTAATTGTTATCTGACGTGTTTCCTGTGTGACCTACATTTGTAGGTGACATGTTGATATGTCCTGTTCTGTTCTAGTCAGCGACGACTTTGCCACTAATTCAAAAAACACGAGCTGCGATTTATCTAATAATACATCATGGTTCCCCAGCATTAGAACATTAGCGTGTGTGTGTGTGTGTGTGTGTGTGTGTGCATGTGCGTGTGCGTGTGTGTGTGTGTGTGTGTGCGTGCGTGTGTGTGTGTGTGTGTGTGTGTGTGGCTTCAAAGTGCCCCCAGCCTGCTTTATGCCACAGAGTATTAGTGTGGTGCTGAACAGATTGCAGCCTCACAAAGGAAGCTTCCCTTTAATGTTATCACCCAGTGATCTCTGCCTGGAAGGTTACAGTAATCATGGTATATTTCCTTCTGGTCGACAATGGGCTTATGGCTGTGTGTGTGTGTGTGTGTGTGTGTGTGTGTGTGTGTCTGTGTGTGCTTGACAATGATCTTATGATCTTATGGCTGTGTGTGTGTGTGTGTGTGTGTGTGTGTGTGTGTGTGTGAGTGTGTGTGTGTGTGCGTGTGTGTGTGTGTGTGTGTGTGCCTGACAATGGGCTTATGGCTTTTATAACCCACCTTAATACAACCAGGAGCCATTAGAGAGCTTCCTTTATTACGTTTCCCGCTCTAGAAAACCGCATTCATCTTAAGAGAGATGGATCATGTCTTGTTTGGGTGCTCGTCAGGACCAATGATGTCATGTTTGGTCGGTAACCGTTGTCAGGGAACAGTTACATCATACGTGCCTTGTGCATTTCTGTTGGAAATCAATTATATCGGCTGAAAAGGAACAGAGGTCGTTTTTTTCAATTGGAACAATTGGTACCCTTGTAACAATATCTACTTCCATCAGTTTGTTTTGCACAATCCTTCCCTTGTGGTAAAGGCTGCATTCATTTCAGATGATGAAGCTGCGTGGATGTTGTGCTGTCGACCTGTGTGTGTTATGTGTGTATGTGTATGTCCGTGAGTCTTTTATGTGTGTGTGTGCGAGGGGATTGTGGCATTAAGGCATGATATACTGTGGCTCAGCTATATAACTGGCTGCAGTTGTGTGGATGTGTGTGTTGTGCTGTAGGCCTGTGTGTGTTGTGCTATAGGCCTGTGTGTGTGTGTGTGTGTGTGTGTGTGTGTTATGCTGTAGGCCTGCGTCAGATGAGGCCGGTAGAGGTAGAGGAGGACGGATTCATTGTTTGTTTGTTTTTTAAGTTATTTTGTTGAGTGGAGATATATTCATATTTTTCATTTCATTGGACAGATACAGTGAAGACAGACAGGAAAGTAAGGAGAAGAAGGGAGAGAGAGGGCATGTCAGCAGGTCAGGGCATGGGCCGGATTCGAACCCATGCCGACATTGGCATATGTGTGCACTGTAGACCGCGGTGCTAGACCACTGGACCACCCCAGGCCGCCACAGACAGGCTCATTGTAATGCATGGA